>NC_086445.1:450192229-450492229 GCF_028390025.1 Pseudophryne corroboree | reverse complement strand
GAGCAGGGCTGGTGAGCATTGTGTTGTTTTTTTTTCCCTTTTAATGTGTGTGTGTAAGCGGCACTACTAGGGGGCATATCTAATGGGGCATAACTACAGGGGGCATATCTAATGGGGCATAACTACAGGGGGCATATCTAATGGGGCATAACTACAGGGGCCATATCTAATGGGGCATAACTACAGGGGGCATAACAACTGACGGGGCATATCTAATGGGCCAAAACAACTGACTGGGGGCAAATCTAATCGGGCATAACAAGTGACTGGGGGCATAACTACTGACTGGGGGCAGGATAATTTTTAAGCTGATGATTTTTGTATGGCCCCCGAAGGATTTTATAAATATCCAAATGGCCCTTGGTAGAAAAAAGGTTCCCCACCCCTGCTTTAGGCTGTTGCTACTGTTTTATTATAGTGTGATAGTGTTGGGAAATGTATAGTGAGCTTCACGTATCAAAGCAGTGATAGCTTTTATTTGAAACGTGGTAAACGTGATTGCCGTAAAAATATATTCAATGTGCTAATTTGTTAAAAGAATTTCACATTAAGCACAGTGTTAAAAGACGTTCAGATTAAACACATTTAGATTCCTTAAAATACGTGTGTTGTGGGAAAAGTCATGACCTCTGTTCTTCACCAGTTGTGAAAGTTGGGAATCATGGAACGGATTGCAAGAAGGTCACTCCAGCGCTCGTTGTAATCATATTACTAATTATTTGATTTTAATCAGTAACTTCCACTGAATGCTTTCTGGTTCCCAAATTTACAGTTTATCTGTCTAGGATTATAACAAAGAATGCTTCCTGCTTTGGAGAAAAAAAACTTCATAGTTTGTTTTTGACTTTTTGTTTGTATTTGGCCCATACACTTTACACTTCCTTCTCTTTATCACAGCATGCATTACTTGTCTAGTCATAAATATGGTTCTAAGGCTTACCAAGCAGGAAGCATTGCTTCTTCACCTTTGACTCTCTCACAAGCTCTGTCTAAGCTGATCTAGTGAAAAGCGTAATCACTATGGAAAATTTGTTTTCTGGCCCGTCAAAAACCCAAAACTCTGGTTCAAAAAATGAATGGTTATTTTGTGAATACTTTTTGCTCTCTGCTTATTTTTTTCTTTTTACCAGGGTTTTTTTTTATATCCATCGGGTTTATTATTTTATTTCTCTTGTATATCACAGTGACAAGCTCTGCTACGTGCACTGTATGTGGTTATTTCCACAGAAAAGTTCTGTGTAGTATCAAAGGGAAATACAAATTAACATTTTCTGTGTAAATTACTATTTATAAAACAAATATTTACAGATTGTGGTCAAGAAAAATATGTATCGGTCAAGTATTTTAAGAAGTCACGCAGAAATCAATAAGTTCAAGGATTTTTTTATTAATATTATTTTTTTTAGTGCCATTCACTCTACATTTTAGCCCCAAATCACAGCATTTGCTGAGCTGAAGTAGAACCTTTATTTCAGGCCTGGCCAACCTGTGGCTCTCCAGCTGTTGTGAAACTGCAAGTCCCAACATGCTCTGCCACAGTTTTGTTATTAGAGAATGCTAAAACTATGGAAGAGTATACTGGGACTTGTAGTTTTACAACAGCTGGAGAGCCACAGGTAGGCCAGGCCTGCTTTATTTAACCTAGTGCCACCTGGCCTACAGACTGCCTACTAAAACACATCACTTAGTGCAGTATATACAGTAAATCCTTGAGGCAACAAACTTAAAAAGCGAATGTGTGTATGACTGTTTGTTGTGTGACACCTCTCATTAGGAATAAACAGATGCTAAGTACTCAGGGCTGACTGAACACATATTTAACACTGTGATCAGAACTTGCAGCAACATTCATCGAAATCTCTCATTTAACTACAGCGATACTCTCATTTTACAGATGTTATGGCTACAAAGTATTTTCTTTTTAAATTCGAATTACTCAGTGCTATTTCTAGTTTTTTATTTTAATGTATTGTAAATATGTAATTTATTAAAAGATCTTGTAACACAAATCAAACCTCTTGCAGGTCTCACCCGTGCTGGGTATGATCACAGGAACTCTGATTCTGATATTCGTGCCGACAGCAAAGAGAGGCCATGCAGATCAACTAAAGGCTAGAAGCTCTTGGTTCAGAGACATGAAGGCGCTGATTCGGAAGTAAGTCTATGCAGGCCCATATTTTCCGTTGAGGAATTTATTTGGGGAACACTATGCACATGGCAGCATAGAGATGCTTTCATGAGAGTTGGAATTACTGCTTTTCGTTTTGTCTTTCTTTTATTACTTTTTGTTACTGGATATGTTTAAAACAAGAAAATTGGACAAAACTGTATAGAATTTTTGATTTAAAAAACAACAACAAGCTAAATCACAGAGATTACAGGTTTAACAATGTTCAAGAGACATCTACCATTGCTGATCCTGTTTAAGATTAAATTGATACAGGTTAGTGTTTCTAGAGCTTAATGTGTATTTCCAACTTATTTTACCAGTCGCAGCTATGTCTTCTCTTCACTGGCAACATCTACCGTGTCCTTTGCAACGGGAGCTTTGGGTATGTGGATCCCACTCTATCTATACAGGGCACAAGTGGTGCAGAAGACAGTAGAGCCTTGTAGCTTTGGTCCATGCAGCAATAAAGATAGGTAAGTCCCTTCATTCCTTCCCTTCCATCATTTTTATCATTGGTGCATCTCATGCACTTGTTGTTTTCTGTCCATGATGACAAATGACATATTTTGCCTTATTTAAAAAAAAACCCCCAAAAAACAACTAGGTAAAAACCTACAGTGCAAATCAAGCCTGTGAATATTCAATCTTCTGCCTGCATTAGTATGCACATGAGTGGATTTGATCCACCTAGAGGAAGTTGTGTTTATTTACTGCAAATAGGAGAGACAAACATAGAAACACAGAATTTGATGGAAGATAAGAACCACTTGGCCCATCTAGACTACCCCTTTTTTAACCTTATTGTTACCTCAAACCCTATTAAATCATTAGTTTTTTGTAAGGATATCCTTATGCTATCCCAAGCATGTTTAAATTCCTTCTCTGTATTAGCCTCTACAATCTCTGCCAGTACCCTTTCTGTGAAGTCCTTTTTCCTCAAGTTTCCCCTCAATTTACGTCCTTTCAGTTTCAATGTCCTCATGTTCTAGTACTTCTCTTCCTTGGAAGAATGTCTCCATCCTGGACCTTGTTAAAACCCTTGATATATTTGAAAGTTACTATCATGTATCTCCCCCCCTTTCCCCTCTGTGCGGCAATCTATACATATTGAGATCCTTCAGTCTTTCTGGGTAAGTTTTGTGATGGAGGCCATGCACCATTTTAGTTGCCCTTCCTTGTACAGTCTCTAATGTATTATAATCATTCTGAAGATGTGGCCTCCAGAATTGAACACAGTATTCTAGATGAGGTGGTACCGATGACCTATACAGTGGCACTATTACTACTTTTTTCTGCTGATTTCTCTCTGTGTCCAGAGGCACATAAATGAATGGATAGACTATGCACATTGGCTGCCTCATATAAGACATGACTGGACTTCAACCCCCAAAAATAGGATGTCCTATTTGGTTACATCCTTGTGACGACATGCATTATATGAGGAAACCCACTTTTTAAATGTTTTTTTTTTACAGTGAGCAGTAATTGCCTTATATACTTAAATCACCCAGCTATCAAATCCTTGCAGAACAAGTTTAATGTGTGAGCTAGGTGTCATATAAAATGTATTTTACACCACCTATCTACTCTGTGCTTTTCGCTATCCAACTCCCAGTATATTGGTGTCATCTGTATCTTGCAGCTTTCCTCTACTCTTGCATCATGTCACTACCCTGTTACACATAGGCCAGCACTCACCATCATTATTATACACTACTTCTTACATATTGATATGAAAAAGATCTTGGTCATGAAACTGAAAAAAATGGAATAGACACTAGTCGGCTAGAAATCTGTATGCACATGCTCTAATGTAGGGATGAGCGTCCTGTCAGTCACTGGGCCGTGGGTTACGCTCAGTGGGTATTAAAGAAATAATAAGAGCAGGGGCTTCATGCCGGCGAAACAAATAATTGACAGGAAATAAACCCCAGAATAGCTGGGGGCCACATGAGACTCTAGGGCCATCAGTGACCCATATATAACCTTAGTTAAAGTTAGCGCAGCTAATTAAATCCGGTCCTTAGCTGGATTTGTTCACAACTTTAAATGAGTTCCACAACGTTCCCCACCATTTTTAAATATTTCTATATTAGTTTATTTTTACTAGCTTTCTTCCACCTTATACTGTTTTTTTTTATAGTATTGTCATAGTGTCTACACAGTGTTACAGTATTTACTAACAGATCTGGGTCCAGAATATGAGAAAAAAAGGGTAATAACTTTTTTTTTTTTCTACATTTAACAGTTTAATATTTGGAGCAATCACCTGCATCACTGGCTTCCTTGGTGTGATAACAGGAGCAGGGGCTACTAAATGGTGTCGGCTGAAAACTCAGCGCGCTGACCCACTTGTCTGTGCCGTCGGCATGCTGGGATCAGCTATCTTCATTTGCCTGGTCTTCGTCGCTGCCAAGAGCAGCAGCATAGCTGCATATGTAAGTCCTATTACTGGGGAAATCTCTTCTCTGCTGTTGTAAATAATTACTGCCTAGTGAGCCTGAAACAAGCCTTCTGTCCAGCTCAGCTGATGATACCCAGATTGCCCATGATCTGCAGTTGTTATACTCCTGTTAAAGAAATAGTGCCACCCACCCAGTCACTTGTATTCCTTGCCAAGCACTGCGCCCTGCAGGAAATGCACCCTACAGAGAGGAGAACTGGCTCAGGAGTACTAGATCACATTAAGAAGTGGTATTGATTATTTTATTTTGAAATTGTATTTAGTATAGTGGTTTACAAATAATATATTTGACAGTATCCTAATGTACTTACAAACAAATAGATGACAGTGGAGGAAAACCCTGTAATATGCTGTAGAGTAGCTTAGGATACGCTCTGGCTGAAACCTCTTTGGAATAATTAGAACTTGTATATTTGGAACAGTAGACAGAACAGGAGAGGTCCACACATGCAGTGGTGCCAGAGGGGAGGGTGGGGGGGAAATCGGGTAATTTGCCCAGGCCCAGAGAGGGCCCAAGTCCCCATCCCCCCTTACCTGACTGCAGCAATTGCAGCTCTGCTCCTCAGCCCAGCTCACGCTGGTGCTGGGCCGCAGTGTGTCCAGGGAGGCATTTAAAGTACTATTTTTTTCTGTATTTTTGTTTTTCTAAGTGTTCAAGGCCATGCCTCCCATGAGTAGACCACACACCCTGAAAAGTACCTGGCCAGCCAGGTTCTCTACTGCCCTGCATACATGTCCACCATGGAGTACCATAAGACAATATTTAACACCCAGTAATAGGGATGACTTGATTCTGAAATAACATTTCTTACTCTCTGGCATTTAATCAGATCATCACCAAAGAGCAAACACCTGGGCTAATTCAGATGTGGTTGCAGTTGCCATCACTGCAGCTTCCTTGGGTAGTGATGTATAGTAATACAGCAGGAGGCGTCTATTACAAGTAGACTCCTCCTGCTGCAATAGTAATCCGAGCAGGCATTGGATCACTGATTCACCATTGGGCAGCCTGCGGTACCAATGATGCTGCACAAACCGCCCATGGAGGCCAGGTAATCTCTGTCCAACAGTTGGGATCCCTGGCCTCTTCACTCCTCCATTTTGCATTTTGGAAGCGCGCCACTGTTTAGGGGGAGGGAAGAGGTCCCCCCCCTCGCCTCCAAAATGGTATCAGACTGTCAATCACGGGCAGTCTGTTGCCCGTCTGCTTCCTACATCGCAGGAGCCATTTCCACATGAGCAGAACAGGTCCCGCGCATCAGCACAGTACCGAACATTGGTATTTTACGCATCAGGACGCAGATCCAACAGGATCTGAATGAGGGCCACTGTTTATGGTAGAATAATTAAAAGCTGCTAATGTTCTATCCTCTTCTGACTGGTTGTCATTCTGCTTCAATGATCTAGACCACAGGTTCTCAAACTCGGTCCTCAGGACCCCACACAGTGCATGTTTTGCAGGTCTCCTCACAGAATCACAAGTGACATAATTAACTCCACCTGTGGACCTTTTAAATTGTGTCAGTGATTAATGAATACACCTGTGCACCTGCTGGGTTACCTGCAAAACATGCACTGTGTGGGGTCCTGAGGACCGAGTTTGAGAACCACTGATCTAGACAGTGGCCAGAGTGACCATGGGATGACTCATAGTTTGCTCAGATCTACCTAATTTCTAGAAGAAGTGTCATGGCTAGATGGAATAATGAGGTTCTTGTACTGATGACTTCAAGTGCCATTGATTACCTAGTGTTCTCTAAAAATATATGCTTTAGTTCACAGAGATGCTAACACCACCATGTACTTGACAATACTAGGTTATTTTTATCTGGAAACGTAATGCTGCAGAAACAACACAGTGTATGCAGTGCTATTGTTGTGTAAACTCTTTTCTTGTGGATCAGTGTTTGCCAGGAGTACATTACAGCGAGCAGTTTTATGACCGCAGTAGATCTTTATTATTCGTAGCAGGGGAGCAGAAAAATATTTGCACCTCGTGCACTTCGAGAAAAGCATTGATTGATTTGGAGCATAGCTGCCGGTTATGTTAGCAAAATGGTCTAGGTTTTAGTCAGGACAACCATAACGATTATACTTAGAAGCGATTTAGCTTGTTAGACAATCCTAAAACACAAACCTACTTATTTAAATGGCTGTCCACAGGTTTTAGGTTTGCTGCTACTTAATAATGTCACATTGGCATACCATTTCTATTACTTTGTCTGGGATATAAAGCTGACTTTTTAATAGCAGACCACTTTATACAATGGTAAAATGGGCTTCCATCACTTTCAAAAGTCTAACTGTAAAATTGCTGATGGGAACAACCATGTGACACGGACACTGTCTCTGTCTCTTTCTGTAGTCTGTCATAGTTATAAGGAACATGTATACAGTGTGCCAGTAGGGGTGGTCTTCAGTATGCCGACTGTCGGGATCCCGGCGCACAGTATACCGGCGCCGGAATCCCGACAGCCGACATACCGACACTTTTTCTCCCTCGTGGGGGTCCACGACCCCCTGGAGGGAGAATAAAATAGCGCCACCATGCCCACAGCGTGTTGAGCGCAGCGATATGCCGGCGGTCTGGCTCCCGACGCTGGTATGCTGGTCGCCGGGAGCCCGGCCCCCGGCATACCATACTACACCCGCCAGTAGCTATGTAAATCGACTGCTTGTGCTCTCCTATGCTTTACTAACCTATGCTGATTGTAAATACTGCTTTCCTTCCAATAGCTAGGTGGCTGGCCACACATGTTCTCTTGTACTGTATAGGATATATAGAACACAATGTGGGGAAAGCCTTTGTTTCTTTTAAAATTATTGTCTATGTTCATACAGCTTCTCTACTCAATAGGGACAGGTAATATGGCTGACTCACAAATTGAGTTCCTTGGTCCCTAGTGCATTGTTCTGTGTGTTCTTGTGAATATAGGTTAAGGCATAATGGCTCTTTCTACTGTGTATAGGCAAGAGGTGTACTTTAGGGATATAGTCAGGTTACCGGCGGTCTGGACAACCCGTACTATAGATTGGTAGAATGATATCCTTATTGCCATCTATTTCACAAACCAGCTGTAGTGCTATACATCTAATGAGGCATAGGTAGGTTACATATAATATACTAATACATATGTTAAACATGCAGAAATGTTTGTGTTGAATACTTCAAGAAAACAGATAATGTAATTGCAAACCACATAAAACAAATTGTTCTTCAAAGCAGAGTGGCACAATGGAAGCATACAAGAAGGCAGCAGGGAGTACAATAAGTGAAAGGAGTGTGTTACTAAACATACAGAACACAGCACATAGAGCCCCAAGCACAGAGTCCAGCTTATAAAGAGCCATGTACAAAAGGACAAACTACAGCAATATAGAGCTGGCTGGTCACATGCATTATATCCCATAGACAATGGAACACCTTTTATATCATATGTACCAAAGGGAAAGAGAATTGTCTGTGAATCTTTTACATCCATTATTAATAAATCCCTATATTGTTCTCTTTTGTTACTAACAATGTTCAGTTCACATTAGAGCAAACTCCTAATTCCATATCAGCCTGACATTGGGCAGGATTCAGACCTGATCGCTGCTGTGCGTTTTTGCAGAGGTCTGCAATCAGGTAACCGCCGCCCACAGAGAGTGAAAACCCGCCCCATGCAAGTGTCGAATGCATGTGTACACCGTGCGAAACTTTGCCAGACAGTGGACAGCTGCAAATCCGTTAGTAACTCACTCACCGTCTAATGATTTTTCCAGTGTGCGCAGTCTGTGCGTAGCCCAGGACTTACTCCTACAGTGCGATACAAACAGGCTGATCCGAGCCGGAGCTGACGTCACACACCCTCCCAGAAAACGCTTGGGAACGCCTGCGTTTTTCCTGACAATCCCAGGAAACGGGCAGTTACCACCCACAAACGTCCTCTTCCTATCAATCACCTTGCAAACGCCTTGTGATTAAAATGTTCTCACCATCCTGTCACTGTTTGGCGTTGCGCCTGCGCATTTTGGTGCATGTGCAGTCATTCGATATTTGCCCGCTGTGCGATTTCGCACAACAGCGATCAGGTCTGAATTAGGCCCATTGTCCAGTAATATAAAGAGTATTTCTGATCTGAAGTACTCTCAATGTGCTCACTCCTCAGCAAATGACTCCTATTGTCATTAATATGTGATGCCCTAGGTAACATACGCTGTAGTGACAAATGTTTACATAGACTTCTATGTGTGTGAGCTGCTTTAATCAGCTGTTATTAGGGCATAATTCAGACCTGATTGCTAGCGAGCGATTTTTGCACTGCTGCGATCAGATAGTCGCTGCCCACAGGGGAGTGTATTTTCGCTTTGCAAGTGTGCGAACGCTTGTGTAGCAGAGCTGTACAAACAGATTTTGTGCAGTCTCTGCGCAGCCCAGGACTTACTCAGCCGCTGCGATCACTTCAGCCTGTCCGGGACTGGAACTGACGTCAGGAGCCCTCCCTGCAAACGCATGGACACGCCTGCGTTTTTCCAGACACTCCCTGAAAATGGTCAGTTGACACCCACAAACGCCTTCTTCCTCTCAATCTCCTTGCGATTGCCCTTGCAAACAGATCCGTCGCACAAACCCATCGCTGAGCGGCTATCCGCTTTTTACCCGTGTGACGCGACTGCTCATCGTGACATCGCGGGGCATCGCACTGGCAGTTCAGGTGCGATGAAATCACACTCGAACTGCAAAAGTGATTACCATGCGATCATGCGATAGATCGCATGGTAATCACGTGATGGGCACATCACCGCCGAGTGGTAGCGGCCTCTGGCCACTCACGGCGGGTGCCCATCGCACATTGCAGTGCGATATATAGCATGTGTTTTTAAAAACACATGCGATCGCGCTGCGATTCGATAAATATTAAGTGCAGCACATACTATCTTGAGACGTGAGATTCGACCGGCGTGCCCGGGCATCGCGTCACAAGGTACCTAACGTGCATACAATCCTTCGATTTCTCTCACAGATGCAGTCGAAATCGAAGGTTAGCACCAATTATCTCACAAGTGTATGGGCACCATTATATCTGTGCAACACTGAATCAGCTATAATGGCTCTACGTTACGTATTTAGTCTTCAACGCATGCGCAGTTTTCTAAAAATCTTTAGATCTATGACCAAGCTGTATAGTCGCAGGGCCTTAAGTAAAGTTAGAAGTATTACATCAGAATGTGGACATTCCTTTAATTAGTTTTTTGTTGAACTTCCATCCCGAAAGAGGTTTCCAACTCTGCTGGCACGTACTAGTCGTTTTAGAACAGTTTTATTCCATCTGCAGTACGGATGTTAAACGTACAAGTGTATTATTATTTTTTCTGAGTTTGTATGTATGCTAAGACTGTGTCGCCTGGTGCTATGTACTATTGTAATTTTCGTCTGTCAATTTGTTTTGGCTGATGACAATGGCCCTCATTCCGAGTTCGCTCGCTAGCTGCTTTTAGCAGCATTGCACACGCTAGGCCGTATGCTGTATCTTAGCATAGCAGAATAGCGAACGAAAGATTAGCAAAACTGCTACTAAATTATTCTTTGCAGTTTCTGAGTAGCTCCAGACCTACTCCTAGATTGCGATCAGCTCAGTCCGTTTAGTTCCTGGTTTGACGTCACAAACACGCCCTGCGTTCGGCCAGCCACTCCCCCGTTTCTTCAGACACTCTCGCGTTTTTCCCTGACACGCCTGCGTTTTTTAGCACACTCCCGGAAAACGCTCAGTTACCTCCCAGAAACGCCCCTTTCCTGTCAATCATTCACTGATCAGCAGTGCGACTGAAAAGCGTTGTACGAACACCAGCAAATCTACTAAGTTTTGTGTTAAATAACTTGGCGCATGCGCTCTGCGTACCATGCACATGCGCAGTTAGCAACAAATCGCAGCATAGCGAAAATCGTCAACGAGCGAACAACTCTGAATGGCCCCCAATAAACTGAACTTGAACAATGTAACATATCCACAATCTTGTATTCTTAACAAATTGTATTGTACTAGTATTAAGCATAGAGCACACACAATGATAGAAGTATAACAAACATACAGGCATATTATGTGGTGTGTAAACGGAAATGACACGGAATAGTATGATTCGCATGACCTTCTTTAATACGATTCCTTGATTTGTTGCAGATTTGCATATTCGCTGGGGAGACCCTACTCTTCTCTAACTGGGCCATCACAGCTGATATGTTAATGGTGAGTAAAACTTCACTATATTCTACTAATTTAATAAACTAGCATGTAACATGATTTGTAAACCTAATGAAACAATACTGCTGGATGGTTCTATGGGCCTAATTCACATCTGATCGCCCATGTAGCAAATGGGCAAAACCATGTGCACTGCAGGGGGGGGGGGGGGCAGATATAATATGTGCAGAGATAGTTAGTTAGATTTGGGAGGGTTATATTGTTTCTGTGCAGAGTAAATACTGTCTTCTTTTGTTTTTACACTGCAATTAAGATTTCAGTGTGAACACACCCCACCCAAATCTAACTCTCTATGCACATGTTATATCTGCCCCCCCCCCCCCCTGCAGTGCACATGGTTTTGCCCATTTGCTAACAAATGTGCTGCTGTGAATAGGTCTGAATTAGGCCCTATGTGCAAAGTAATTACAGATCAAAATAGAATACAATTTTTTTTATTTTGCTTTTCCAAGTGGTAATATATCTCAATTCTACTGATTATACTGCCATGTGCAAATGTCTGTGTAGTAGAGTATGCACATTAGCCAAGGATATCAGAACACATGATACACAGTACATACTGTATGCAGGCATGTTGACAGGCCTGAAGCACAAAAAGAGGGGTAGGTACATAGTACACAGGCCTGCCAGTGCGGTGCAGCCACACCCCCAATGTATGGCCACACCTCCTCAGCACGCACAGAGGACCTTGTCACAACAAGACATGCCCATGCCTCCACATCCCGGCCATGATACCGGAGCACTAAGCATCTTGTTGGCCCTAGATCTGACCGCAAAAGTACCATGCAACATGTCTATTTCATACATATGTTTGGCTTTACTGTTTTGATTTTGTAATGCTATATTTATACATACTGGGGCTGATTCAGAGTTAGAAGTAAAAATAAAGCTGCCCAATATTTGTGAGTTGCATGCAAAAGCGGACAGTATTTGCTCTGCAAGTAAAAACGTATACTTAGATTTGCACCCCTTGCATTACAAGTCACGACATGATTTGTCCAGGTACTATTAGTAACTAAGTGCACTGGCCGGCGAAAGCTGTCACATGGGGATGCCATGTACACAATTCCAACACTGGCCCTCATTCCGAGTTGTTCGCTCGCTAGCTGCTTTTAGCAGCATTGCACACGCTAGGCCGCCGTCCTCTGGGAGTGTATTTTAGCATAGCAGAATAGCGAATGAAAGATTAGCAGAATTGCTACTAAATATTTTCTTGCAGTTTCTGAGTAGCTCCAGACCTACTCACAGATTGCGATCAGCTCAGTCCGTTTAGTTCCTGGTCTGACGTCACAAACACGCCCTGCGTTCGGCCAGCCACTCCCCCGTTTCTCCAGACACTCCCGTGTTTTTCCCTGGCATGCCTGCGTTTTTTAGCACACTCCCGGAAAACGCTCAGTTACCACCCAGAAACGCCCCTTTTCTGCCAGTCACTCACCGATCAGCAGAGCGACTGAAAAGTGCCGCAGAATCCACAGCAAATCTAGTTAAATAACTAAGCGCATGCACCCTGCGTGCCTTGCGCATGCGCATTTTGCAACAAACCGCAGCATAGCGAAAATAGTCAACGAGCGAACAACTCTGAATGACCACCACAATGGGTATTACCTTAATGAAGTGTCATATATATGCCGTGCCAGATTAAGGTCCATATGGGCCTGGAGCTGAAATGTAAGAAAGGCCTAGTGTGTGTCGCCGCAGGGTCATGATCACCGCTGCAGGCGTGTCCAAGCGTTTGCAGGGCGGGTGTCTGACGTCAATTCCGGAACAGGACAGTCTGAAGTGATCGCAGCGGCTGAGTAAGTCCAGAGCTACTCAGAAACTGCAAAAAAAACTTTTTTGTGCCGTCGGCTGCAAAAGCGTTCGCACACTTGCAAAGCGCAAATACACTCCCCCATAGGCGGCGACTATCTGATCGCAGCACAGCAAAATGTTGCTAGCAAACGATCAACTCGGAATGACCCCCTATGGGCCTAATTCAGACCTGATCGTAGCAGCAACTTTGTTAGCAGATGGGCAAAACCATGTGTACTGCAGGGGGGGGGGGGGGGGGGGGCAGATATAACATGTCCAGAGAGAGATAGATTTGGGTGC
The DNA here is from genome assembly GCF_028390025.1 of Pseudophryne corroboree. Lineage (NCBI taxonomy): Eukaryota > Metazoa > Chordata > Amphibia > Anura > Myobatrachidae > Pseudophryne > Pseudophryne corroboree. The sequence continues at coordinate 450,479,262 of NC_086445.1, read as the reverse complement.
GTTATTTTGTTTCTGTGCAGGGTAAATACTGGCTGCTTTATTTTTACTCTGCAATTTAGATTTCAGTTTTAAAACACCCCCCCACCCAAATCTCACTCTTTCTGCATCATGGGTGGTTGCGCTTTAGTGGAGCTCCGACTGTCATAGCTCATTTTGGGGGGTTTTAGGAGCCCATTTATCTGGAAAAAAAAACACATGATTAAGAGGGATGGGATTCACTGCAATGTAAAAAGGAGGGATCACAGTGGTTATCTCCGATACCTGCTGCGATCCCTCCAAAACTCCCCACCGCATCTCACGCACAATTCTATATGGGATGCGCTGCTGCCAGATGCCGAATTCAACCTATTTAAAGCCTGTTCCGATTTTTCAGCTTGTGAAAAATCTGCCCAGCCGAAAACCACGTGGATCGTGAATTCACCGCTGATCCACGTGTTTTGTAGAATTTGTGGGCGTTTACAACCGTTTTTGTTTGTTTTCATCCATGCCGATTCAACTAAAAAACAAAAACGAAAAGGCATGATGAAAATGAAGCAAAAAACTGTCAAAAATGCCCGCTACTGAATAGCAAACAGTCGAATTAGTGCCGGTTTACCGACTAATTGAATATACCCCATAGAAGGCAGATCCCTGGTACTGTTGTTGAATTATGGTGGGTACACACTGCTTGATATACATATCTGCAGATATATCTACAGACAGACCACGCCGTGTGTTGTACATACAGATGGGGCCTCGCTCATCTAGCCTTCTCTGCGCCTAGGTGCACCAAGGTTTATCAGCATAAACTCATCTATTGTTCTCAGCTGCAATACAATACAGAGAGAACAATACAGCAGGGGATTAAGTCATTACAGCAGGGGATTAAGAAAGACTGCCCTGGCTCAGTTAATCCTATTAAAGGGATAGATGAGGATGGCTCCATCTGTACACACTGCCCGATCCGTTGTGACTGATGTCACGAACTGGGCGCGAATTTCAGCCATCAGTCACCGCCAGCTGCTGCAGCATGTGCACGGGCAGTCGGCTGACCGACTGTATGCACACAGGGATGCGCCAATATATGTGAAGATGTGTGTGATGCAGGGCCGATGCGATATGTCTGTGAACGATAGCGTTCACAGACATATCGTTGTTACACACTGGTCGACGGGCTCACCTACATATCAGCTGTTCAGTAGATCAGCCGACATATCCGCCTATGTGTACCCAGCATTATACTATAATCACAGAGATATCGGTTTCCCATTTTCGGTGGACAATTAAAACACACATGTATTTTGTGCGGATAATAAAGAACGTATAAAACATATGTTTTTACAATATGTTTTTGACTGATTTTAGAAATTAACCTGTCTGGCCGATTTACAGTCTCTGCCCTCCCACGCCGATTGGGGAGTTTGGTGTATACCCGTTTGTTTCACATCCAGCCGTAAGGGACAACCGCCGGAGGCTTCCCTCTTACCTCCTGCCTGCGGCTCAGAGTGACATGCTGCGCTGGTGACCTCCGGCGATCTGGTGCTTCCTGACTCCCCGGTGTGATGCTAGCAGAGGCTCCCGCGGCTCCTGGCAGCGATCACTTCTTAGCGCCTGTTGCTCCCAACTCGCTGACCACAGCTCTCAGCCTCAACACCAACTGGCCGTCCAGCGTGGACCTTCACTGCCCGTGACCAGCGGCCGCCGGGCCATTTTACTTCAGCTTCTCCCTCTTGAGCTCCGGTCACATTGGGAAAGGGGATTCCTGCGCACACCATGGCTGGCGTTCGGGGGATGGACAGGGTGTTTATGCAGCCGGGAGGCGGGGCCACGAATACCCACTGGCAGGCTGCTGTAGCAGGAATTTGTTTTTTGTCTACAGCAGCATAGCAATATAAAGATGCCGTGGGCCTATTTTGATGCTGGGCCTGGAGCTGCAGCTCCATCAGCCCCATTGTTAATCCGGCCCTGTATATATGGTAGACTCTGTGTCTGGATATAACTAAATACTAATGACCTGACAAAAAGTTGGAGGAAATCAGACATGTAAAATACTATACAATGAAATATATCTGTAATCTTCCCCTTTAAAAAAAAAAAAACCTCAAACAGGAATCTACTGTCCTACGGTGCGTGGACTGCTTGCAAAAATAATTTTAAATAATCTGGAATAAAATTGCAGCAGCTGCACTAATAGTAGTGAAAAGATCTGTCGGGAATCAAGACACTCGGCCAATCACAAGTGGCAGCTGACCATGTTTATCATGAGTGCTTATTTTGAAGCAGGGGTCGAATCGCCTCCTGACAGGCACATATACATTTTATCTGTGATCTGCATGGGAAGCATTTGTGCGAACAGACCATTATGGCTCTTTGCCTACACTTGCACGCCCGCTCCTTCCTCCATTTTGATTCTCTAATGTAGGGATTTGCGTGTCCCAGTTGCCATAGGGACAGTTGCATAATAATTATTGGTGTGCATGAGTATAACACGCAATTTGTGCAAATAAACCTGCAACTTGCATTTTCCGCACAACTCTACATGAGCCCCACTATATGCAACAAACAATATTTTTATAAAAGTTAAACATGGGTGAATAAAACGTAGTATAAAAGCGTAATTAACTCAACCGTATTCGGCGAACATTCTTTGAAATGAATAGCATTGTCATTTTATTGCTAAAATGAAAACGGAGCTTTTCCCCTTTGTATTCCGTAATCATTTTTCAACAAGTGTAAAAAGATCTAAATATTAAGAAGTTAATTATCAGCAGCAGAGTTTTCAAATACGCAGACCAAGAGCGAAACGTTCACCTTGGTCCAACCCTGATTGATCTATCTTCCTATGTCACTGGGTAGAGGGAAATGTAGGTAAAGTGGGTTGGGTTGTGTGTAGATCAGTGAGATACCACTGACTGACATGTCAGGAAATGCTGCAGTTTGCTCAGTCAGCTGCTTCTCGACAACTCTCAGCACTGTCTACTGCAGAAGGAATCACACAGGGGAGAGGTATTTGATTGCTGCTAGGTCCCATGGATTTTGAATGAAGTTCTTTGGTAATTGTTGTTCTACTTTGCTAAATTATTAAGGTCAAACAAATAAAGGGTGGAGCCATATAAATTAACTTAATACTTAAATAATTTTAATTATGTTACATGCTTCAATCCAAGGTATGAGGCATACCTAAATCATTAGCATCCATTCTATACAGCTTCCTCTTGTGTGGGTGCCTATAATTGGTACATTAAATGAAACCTAATATAACCAGCTCACTGTAATTAATGCGGTGGCACCCATATTTATAATGTCTTAGTTCATAAGCAATGTGTAATCTCACATGCTGTCATGCACATTAATTAGCCAATAATCCAGGCTGTGTTACTGCTCATCATACTGTACTTGGCCTTTTGTTTTAGTACTTGAGTCACATTTCTTAGAGCCTCTCCTCCACAATAACATTCCTGGGCCATTGTTCCAATGACTTCCATCACTTTCTGATTGGAATGTCCTACACTATAGTTATGTCCTGGCCGAGGAATGAAATAATCTTGAAAACCGTCTGCTGCAGCCGTAGGAATTTCCTATTTAACTTTTAATGTACATGCAAATTGGTGGCCATGAAATGTGTTTCTTAAACAGGAAGCTTCTGGAATGTTGTGTTTTTGTTTGATATATCAAGATATCACCAGTCAGTCAGTATCGCACAATTGTCTCCACAAACAAAATGGGCTGCAGTGAAACGTACCTCTGCAGATAAAAATGAAAATGTTCACATTAGACTTCTGTTGCTCAGTAATAATTGTGGGGTCCACAAATGACTCAGCCGTGAAATTATTATTATTATTATTATAATTATCCTTTATTTATATTGCGCCACAAGGGATCCGCAGCGCCCAATTACAGAGTAAATTAATAATCAAAACAGAACAATACAGTAGTGATTTACAGTTGAAGACAATATAGGACAAGTACATGGTACATAACACTGACATAAGTATCAGATTGGCAGAAAACCACGGGGTTAGGTGCCGTCGAGGATGGTTTAAGTAAGAGAAGGATAAGCACATGAGGATTGAGGGCCTTGCTCGTGAGAGCTTACATTCTAAATATGAATAATTGTATGCATTAAGAAGGAATAACAGCAAGAGAGTAATCCACCTGTTGATGTTATTGATCATTATACTGTACCTAATCATCTCCTTATCTTTAACTTCTTTATTAAGTAGCAGTTGCTGTACTAAGCTGTTTTTAATGGTATTGCATTGTTCGTTGTAAAAACGGAGGTATTCTATACAGAAATACTGGGAATAGCACTATATCCCATTCATCTCATTTGGGGAGGAGGTCTATGGTGATATTTGCCAATGCACAAGGAGCTTGCTCTAGATAAATATTTATTATGTGCAGAGAAATTGGCAGTAAATAATCAGTAAATACATATAATCATTAAAATCCAAACCTGGATCCATGTTTAGATGAGCTTAGGACAGTGTTTTATATCAAACAAATTTACACAAAATAACATATTTCAATTCAAAAGAGATTTTCTGCAGTATTTGCTCCCTGTACGTGTTCTGTCCATATCAGCCACCGTTACTCAAGCCCCAAACAGTGATTACAGTGATAACGATTGTAATGCTCCGTGTTCCATTTCCTCTGTTTTGTGCAGTACGTTGTAATTCCAACGCGTCGTGCAACAGCTGTGGCCTTGCAGAGCTTTACGTCACACCTTCTTGGCGATGCTGGCAGCCCGTACCTTATTGGTTTTGTAAGTACACAGCGACCATGTATGTATTGCTAGTGTAATGTATAACCTATCATATCTACCAGAACATACACATCACATATGTATTCACCTGTATTAATAACTTTACATCTTTTACTGTGTGAGTTTTGGAATATACAGTGGAAATATTTTTTAGACCGTTTCACTGCATGCCTATGTACAAAACTGGTACATCATTATTTGTTGCTCAGAATTTTACCTTGATATTTACTTAAATTAAACGGTTTTCTTAACTTCCCTATATCGAGTACTTGTTCAATGTTCTCAAATAATGTGGGAATTATGACCTTGCTTCAAAAATCAGCCATAGCACACAGCTGTGCAGAAAGCAGCTTGATGCTGATAGAGAACCGTGCTGGGTCATGCAACTACAGCGATGGGAATCATTACATAGCTCTGCGCACTTGTTCTTAACTACTCCTAAATATAATGAGCATACACAAAGCCGATGAGTCCGACCTGTAAAGAGTCTTCAGCGTTGAGCTGAACTGCTCCCAGGGTGTGTGTCTGACTGAGCTGGTACATCACTTTGCAGGACTACAAGGCCATTTCACAGTTGGGGCGTAATGTATTATTCTAATTGCTCTACTTCCAAATCTCATTGTAGAGGTTTTCTGGCAACATGAGACTTTACTGAAAGTGGTGACAACACAATGTATAATCCATAGAACCCTGGAAAACATGCTTTCCATAAATGTCTACGAAGGAATTGTCTTGCTTATATCATTCTCATAGGGCTATATAAAACTAGGAGCCCATAGCTAATGAAATGTGGAATAGGATTGATTAGTATCCATCCACTGTCGTCATTGTTCCATTTACTGATGATACCATTTTGGCTTTTGATGGATGAACAGATGAGAACCTGTCCCATGACATGGTAGCATTCCTAGGGAATTTAGTAGCCCTCATGGTAAAGTGATTGATCATTAACTATTAAACAAAGGATCTCATTTTTACATACCATAAATTGTGTGAAAAAAATAGTGGTTTATCAGTTTAATATTGGTTTATTAAGGAAATCTGCACAATTCACTATTACATTCCACCTTAAAATAAAGTGGATTCAACTTTTTTTTCTGTTAATTAAATAAATATGAAAAAATGTCTGTAATTTAATTAGTGTGATTTATATTGTGTTGTCACTGTGGAATGTCTGTAAAAATAATAAATGATCAAAAAAGTGATGATAAAAGAGAAACTGAGTAGCCTTTCATACCATTGTCTGTGCTTGGAGACCTTCTGCCTCCCCTGCTCATTATAAATCACACACATGATGTTCCTGTTGAAAGGTTCTGTTTGTCATTTTTGTTAGAACTATTTCATCCTGACTGGAAACATGGACACACTTCACAAATGGCCTGTGTGCTGGAAAGGAGCACACTGTGTTTAGCAGGAGTGCTGTGTCGCTGAACACTGTTTTCCTCCATGCTCCCCAGTGCCCATGTAAATGAGTCAGCCAGCGTAAGGCTGATTTCCTCTCTTGTACAAATGAATTGTTCTTTTCCACCAGGTTACAGCAGACTGTTTACATATCTGTGTTTTTGTCTCCCTAGATTTCGGACCTCATCCAAGAGAGCACCAACAAGTCTCCCCTGTGGGAATTCCTGAGTCTCGGCTATGCACTAATGCTTTGCCCCTTTGTCGTTGTACTGGGGGGGATGTTTTTTCTGGCTACAGCACTTTACTTTTTAGAAGATCGCGCCAAAGCTGAGCAACAGTAAGTTGACCTTCTCTACCCTGTGTTAAACCAATGTGGTGTTTTTGCTAGTGGTGGGCACCAATGAGAATAATTCAGCACTTCATGAAACGTTAACGTTTACAATAGTTTTTCATAATGTCAGTGTTAATATCACCTTTCTTATAGCATTGACCCCTGTTGCTTTACTGATTAAATGACCCATGCCTGATCTCCCTATGAGAGACACTTGGGGTATGTTTCCATATGGAATACACTGACAAATTTGTCCCAATAATTGTATAGCGTGTACCTACAGTCGCTTTACTCCTGCTTTATAGCTTATAGTAAGTACCCTTGCTTTCTTTTGTGGGTTTGTCTCCCTCCTTTAATCCCCACACAATTATGATTTAGTCCATCACTATCATAGGTTTCCGATCAATATAAGCATACAGAAGTTAGGAACACAAGACCTTTGTATGGTTGCTGATAACTGAGATGGTTAGTGTTGATTGAACAGATAAGCAGGCTGTGTAATGCTTCCGCTATTTATAAAGTACTTTACATTCAGTACAGATTAAGCTCAATTAGCTACTGTAGTTACTTTATTATCATCTTTACAATTATCTCAAAAGGAGTCTCCATCTTATTTTCATTGGTAACCACTTCAGCCGATTAAATTATTTGTTCTGTTTACCTTCATTAACCTAACGATCATGTAACATACAGCTACCTCATGTATAAGAATGGGAATACGTTCACTAAAAATCAAATTGACAAACTTGTCTCTTTAAGGTGACCTAAATGCATAAATATTGTGGAATAAGATTTTATTAAGACACAAAATACACTCAGGTTGGCCATACATTTTTACATTTTAAAATGAGCAATTGGATACATTTCACATTACAGCACAATTACATTGCTATAGAATTAAAAAAATAATTAAGAATTCAGATGAAGTCTGAACATTTGTAACTTTGTTAGATGTCTGTGACCTGATCAGAATCCACAAACTTCAAAGAACTTCAATTAGCCTACTTCATATTCACATTGGTCACCATTCCTAGTCCTATATATAGAAAAAGAAAAAGGGGGGTAGTACTAATGAGGTTTTCTAGTCCTCTATTGGTAAAAAGATGAATACTATAACAATTCAATAATATAAATGCAATTGCCACTAAGTTTCCCTTTGATAATTAATATCCCACAGTTTCTGGCTAGGACTCAGTTCCACATATGCTCGCAAGTTCATTTGAAGATCAATGTTCCCAGATCTTTTAGGAATAGTCCCCTAGGTATCTCAAATGCCGGAGATCCAAGTTGCAATCGGGGTCAAATCCAGATCCACAAAAGCTTGTGTTGGAATTGTTCCGGTGGATGTAAAAGAGTCCAAGAAAGGGCCAGTGGTGTGGGCAAAGGGTTCAGCAATAGTGGTCCTGTAGAATGGCTCAACGCGTTTCGCTGGTCCAGTAGCTACCAGCTTCCTAAGGAGCATATGCTCCAAATATAGTTCAAATGAACTTATGAGCGTATGTGGAACTGAGTCCTACCCAGAAACTGTGGGATATTAATTATCAAAGGGAAAATTAGTGGCAATTGCATTAATATTATTTAATTTTTATAAAATTCATCTTTTTACCAATAGAGGACAAGAAAACCTCATTTTAGTAATATGAAATAAACTATATATTAATTTTACAGTATCATTGGTGAATTTACTCCTTTATTTGAATTAACAGCTGGCGCCAGTACTAACCCCCTTTTTCTATTTCTGTTCACTTATTTAAGGGAGTTGACCCCCCCTCCCTACCGGGCTGCTGTTGACAGCGCACTCTCTATCTCTTTTTTTTCTCTTGCCAATCCTATCTATCTACAGCTGATCATTTTTGATCCTTGGACAGCCATACATTCTCTGATTTTCTTGCAATTCTATAAAAACATATAAATCTACTGATCAGATATTAATGTGCATGGACAGCGGAAAGCATTGCATTCTGGAGCTGTATCCATACATATTAATGCATTATAAAGGCATATATATAAGAGCTTACAGCATGGCATGGCATTTTATGTAACAGATGTTAATGGAACCGTCAGATATAAGCATGGGAACGCTCTTACAGATGAGAATATTACTACAAACTCAGTGACTTGGACCTCAGTTGTACATATTCATTCAAATGCAATTAGCCTTTATGTTCACTATAATAATGTCACAGAAATGGTTTGCAGTACCCTGGACAGTATCACATGATACTAATAGCATTAATACTTTAGTAAATCCATCCCATTTGTTTAATGTCATAAATACATTCATTAACGACAGCAGGAAAATGAAGCTCATTACAATCATTTACCACAGCCTGCCTATTCAGTATGTGTGATCATTTTTTATATTAATCCTGTTTTGACGAATGCCTGTAGTAGAAAAGGCTAACTGTGCAAACCATTACTGCTGGAAATTACTTACCGTTCCAAAAGAGAAATATAGACTCCGGTGTATATGCCTTCATATTCACTGATGTGGTGCATAGGTGACGTGTAGTTATTAGCTGTACTGTAGGAGATGGCAGTACATTTATTCATCAATGCTCTGGTCAAAATAAGACATTTATTGAAGCAATGACCGTAAGTTGTATAAAGAGAGTTTGGAGCAGCCAGCAACACACCAAGATGCAGAAACTAATCCTGACTGCCAAACTGGCATATCTGTGTCAAACTTGGGTGACTACATTGAAAACATGGAGCTTTTTCGGAACATCAATTATAAATCATAGGCCTTCAGTTTGATTGGCCAGTGGCGCCACATGAATGACAATCATGATCAAATTAAAATAAATAGTTTCTTACTATTCGCTGCTGTTACTGGGGGCCAGTATAGCACCACATGTGAACAGAAAGTTTGTACAACCTGATCAAATGCGCCTTTAAGCAACCTATTGGACAAGTAAGTGAAGTAGCTTCAACCCAAACTACCAAAGACGCATCTAAAACACAATATCACCACTTTATCCTTTGGCGCTTGAATGAAATTATGACCACTTCTCAGAATTCCACCTCCACTGGTGTTCTTCCAAACAGCATGTCTCTTTAAGGCTTCTTATTGTACTCAAAAAGATAGGAGAAAAATCTGATAGTGTATCACACCTTCACTATGTTTCACATGCTACAATCAATAATCCAGCCCCCACCCGGTCATATGGTCTACTTATTAGAGTAGACAAGCGCCAAAGGATAAAGTGGTGATATTGCATTTTAGCACCACATGTGTTTCTGCCCAGTGTGGTTGAAAGTGGTCACTGAATTGCAGTGTAAGCAGCTGTCAGCGGGGAGCCGCATCTCTCCTCTCCCACACAGCTGAGCAATAGATGAATTGTTCTCAGAAGATGAAAACGTGTCAAAGATATGTGCACAGAAAACAAATGAACACATTATTGTTATATTGTGTACAGCGCAACATGGTTGGCTGGAAAAATTGGAGAAACTGAACTATTTTTTTTCATATACCCAGAAACATTGGGCCTAATTCAAGGTTATTTGCAAAATCAAAATCTTCCTCTAATAGGCAAAACCATGTGCACTGCGGGGAAGGTGTTGGTGGCGGGGGGGGGGGGGGTTGGGGATGCGGGGAAGGTCAAATATAACGTGTAGAGAGAGAGAGATTTGGGCGTCTTACATTGTTTCTGTGCAGTATTATATACTAGAGATGAGCGGGTTCGGTTCCTCTGAATCCGAACCCGCCCGAACTTCATGTTTTTTCTCACGGGTCCGAGCGACTCGGATCTTCCCGCCTTGCTCGGTTAACCCAAGCGCGCCCGAACGTCATCATGACGCTGTCGGATTCTCGCGAGGCTCGGATTCTATCGCGAGACTCGGATTCTATATAAGGAGCCACGCGTCGCCGCCATTTTCACACGTGCATTGAGATTGATAGGGAGAGGACGTGGCTGGCGTCCTCTCCATTTAGATTAGAAGAGAGAGAGTGAGATTGATTTGAGACAGAGACACTTGATTTACTGGAGCTTAGGAGTACTGTAGAGAGTGCAGAGTTTACTAGTGACTGACCACAGTGACCACCAGACAGTGCAGTTTTATTTAATATAATCCGTTCTCTGCCTGAAAAAAACGATACACAGTGACTCAGTCACATACCATATCTGTGTGCACTGCTCAGCCCAGTGTGCTGCATCATCTATGTATATATCTGACTGTGCTCACACAGCTTATAATTGTGGGGGAGACTGGGGAGCAGTGCCAGTTATAGGTTATAGCAGGAGCCAGGAGTACATATTATTAAAATTAAACAGTGCACACTTTTGCTGCAGGAGTGCCACTGCCAGTGTGACTGACCAGTGACCTGACCACACTGACCACCAGTATAGTTAGTAGTATACTATATTGTGATTGCCTGAAAAAGTTAAACACTCGTCGTGTGACTTGTGTGGTGTTTTTTTTTTTATTCTATAAAAAACTCATTCTGCTGACAGACAGTGTCCAGCAGGTCCGTCATTATATAATATATACCTGTCCGGCTGCAGTAGTGATATATATATATTTTTTATATCATTATTTATCATCCAGTCGCAGCAGACACAGTACGGTAGTTCACGGCTGTAGCTACCTCTGTGTCGGCACTCGGCAGTCCATCCATAATTGTATACCACCTACCCGTGGTTTTTTTTTCTTCTTTATACATACTACATCTCATTATCATCCAGTCTATATTAGCAGCAGACACAGTACAGTACGGTAGTCCACGGCTGTAGCTACCTCTGTGTCGGCACTCGGCAGTCCGTCCATAATTGTATACCACCTACCCGTGGTTTTTTTTTCTTTCTTCTTTATACATACTACATCTCATTATCATCCAGTCTATATTAGCAGCAGACACAGTACAGTACGGTAGTCCACGGCTGTAGCTACCTCTGTGTCGGCACTCGGCAGTCCATCCATAATTGTATACCACCTACCCGTGGTTTTTTTTTCTTTCTTCTTTATACATACTACATCTCATTATCATCCAGTCTATATTAGCAGCAGACACAGTACAGTACGGTAGTCCACGGCTGTAGCTACCTCTGTGTCGGCACTCGGCAGTCCGTCCATAATTGTATACCACCTACCCGTGGTTTTTTTTTCTTTCTTCTTTATACATACATACTACATCTCTTTATCAACCAGTCTATATTAGCAGCAGACACAGTACAGTACGGTAGTCCACGGCTGTAGCTACCTCTGTGTCGGCACTCGGCAGTCCGTCCATAATTGTATACCACCTACCCGTGGTTTTTTTTCTTTCTTCTTTATACATACATACTACATCTCTTTATCAACCAGTCTATATTAGCAGCAGACACAGTACGGTAGTCCACGGCTGTAGCTACCTCTGTGTCGGCACTCGGCAGTCCGTCCATAATTGTATACTAGTATCCATCCATCTCCATTGTTTACCTGAGGTGCCTTTTAGTTGTGCCTATTAAAATATGGAGAACAAAAATGTTGAGGTTCCAAAATTAGGGAAAGATCAAGATCCACTTCCACCTCGTGCAGAAGCTGCTGCCACTAGTCATGGCCGAGACGATGAAATGCCAGCAACGTCGTCTGCCAGAGCCGATGCCCAATGTCATAGTACAGAGCATGTCAAATCCAAAACACCAAATATCAGTAAAAAAAGGACTCCAAAACCTAAAATAAAATTGTCGGAGGAGAAGCGTAAACTTGCCAATATGCCATTTACCACACGGAGTGGCAAGGAACGGCTGAGGCCCTGGCCTATGTTCATGGCTAGTGGTTCAGCTTCACATGAGGATGGAGGCACTCAGCCTCTCGCTAGAAAAATGAAAAGACTCAAGCTGGCAAAAGCAGTAGCACCGCAAAGAACTGTGCGTTCTTCGAAATCCCAAATCCACAAGGAGAGTCCAATTGTGTCGGTTGCGATGCCTGACCTTCCCAACACTGGACGTGAAGAGCATGCGCCTTCCACCATTTGCACGCCCCCTGCAAGTGCTGGAAGGAGCACCCGCAGTCCAGTTCCTGATAGTCAGATTGAAGATGTCAGTGTTGAAGTACACCAGGATGAGGAGGATATGGGTGTTGCTGGCGCTGGGGAGGAAATTGACCAGGAGGATTCTGATGGTGAGGTGGTTTGTTTAAGTCAGGCACCCGGGGAGACACCTGTTGTCCGTGGGAGGAATATGGCCGTTGACATGCCTGGTGAAAATACCAAAAAAATCAGCTCTTCGGTGTGGAACTATTTCAACAGAAATGCGGACAACAGGTGTCAAGCCGTGTGTTCCCTTTGTCAAGCTGTAATAAGTAGGGGTAAGGACGTTAACCACCTCGGAACATCCTCCCTTATACGTCACCTGCAGCGCATTCATAATAAGTCAGTGACAAGTTCAAAAACTTTGGGTGACAGCGGAAGCAGTCCACTGACCAGTAAATCCCTTCCTCTTGTAACCAAGCTCACGCAAACCACCCCACCAACTCCCTCAGTGTCAATTTCCTCCTTCCCCAGGAATGCCAATAGTCCTGCAGGCCATGTCACTGGCAATTCTGACGATTCCTCTCCTGCCTGGGATTCCTCCGATGCATCCTTGCGTGTAACGCCTACTGCTGCTGGCGCTGCTGTTGTTGCTGCTGGGAGTCGATGGTCATCCCAGAGGGGAAGTCGTAAGACCACTTTTACTACTTCCACCAAGCAATTGACTGTCCAACAGTCCTTTGCGAGGAAGATGAAATATCACAGCAGTCATCCTACTGCAAAGCGGATAACTGAGGCCTTGGCATCCTGGGTGGTGAGAAACGTGGTTCCGGTATCCATCATTACTGCAGAGCCAACTAGAGACTTGTTGGAGGTACTGTGTCCCCGGTACCAAATACCATCTAGGTTCCATTTCTCTAGGCAGGCGATACCGAAAATGTACACAGACCTCAGAAAAAGACTCACCAGTGTCCTAAAAAATGCAGCTGTACCCAATGTCCACTTAACCACGGACAAGTGGAGCAGGGCAGGGTCAGGACTATATGACTGTGACAGCCCACTGGGTAGATGTATGGACTCCCGCCGCAAGAACAGCAGCGGCGGCACCAGTAGCAGCATCTCGCAAACGCCAACTCTTTCCTAGGCAGGCTACGCTTTGTATCACCGGTTTCCAGAATACGCACACAGCTGACAACCTCTTACGGCAACTGAGGAAGATCATCGCGGAATGGCTTACCCCAATTGGACTCTCCTGTGGATTTGTGGCATCGGACAACGCCAGCAATATTGTGTGTGCATTAAATATGGGCAAATTCCAGCACGTCCCATGTTTTGCACATACCTTGAATTTGGTGGTGCAGAATTTTTTTAAAAACGACAGGGGCGTGCAAGAGATGCTGTCGGTGGCCAGAAGAATTGCGGGACACTTTCGGCGTACAGGCACCACGTACAGAAGACTGGAGCACCACCAAAAACTACTGAACCTGCCCTGCCATCATCTGAAGCAAGAAGTGGTAACGAGGTGGAATTCAACCCTCTATATGCTTCAGAGGTTGGAGGAGCAGCAAAAGGCCATTCAAGCCTATACAATTGAGCACGATATAGGAGGTGGAATGCACCGGTCTCAAGCGCAGTGGAGAATGATTTCAACGTTGTGCAAGGTTCTGATGCCCTTTGAACTTGCACGTGAAGTCAGTTCAGACACTGCCAGCCTGAGTCAGGTCATTCCCCTCATCAGGCTTTTGCAGAAGAAGCTGGAGACATTGAAGGAGGAGCTAACACGGAGCGATTCCGCTAGGCATGTGGGACTTGTGGATGGAGCCCTTAATTCGCTTAACAAGGATTCACGGGTGGTCAATCTGTTGAAATCAGAGCACTACATTTTGGCCACCATGCTCGATCCTAGATTTAAAGCCTACCTTGGATCTCTCTTTCCGGCAGACACAAGTCTGCTGGGGTTGAAAAGACCTGCTGGTGAGAAAATTGTCAAGTCAAGCGGAACGCGACCTGTCAACATCTCCTCCTTCACATTCTCCCGCAACTGGGGGTGCGAGGAAAAGGCTCAGAATTCCGAGCCCACCCGCTGGCGGTGATGCAGGGCAGTCTGGAGCGACTGCTGATGCTGACATCTGGTCCGGACTGAAGGACCTGACAACGATTACGGACATGTCGTCTACTGTCACTGCATATGATTCTCTCCCCATTGAAAGAATGGTGGAGGATTATATGAGTGACCGCATCCAAGTAGGCACGTCACACAGTCCGTACTTATACTGGCAGGAAAAAGAGGCAATTTGGAGGCCCTTGCACAAACTGGCTTTATTCTACCTAAGTTGCCCTCCCACAAGTGTGTACTCCGAAAGAGTGTTTAGTGCCGCCGCTCACCTTGTCAGCAATCGGCGTACGAGGTTACATCCAGAAAATGTGGAGAAGATGATGTTCATTAAAATGAATTATAATCAATTCCTCCGCGGAGACATTGACCAGCAGCAATTGCCTCCACAAAGTACACAGGGAGCTGAGATGGTGGATTCCAGTGGGGACGAATTGATAATCTGCGAGGAGGGGGATGTACACGGTGATATATCGGAGGATGATGATGAGGTGGACATCTTGCCTCTGTAGAGCCAGTTTGTGCAAGGAGAGATTAATTGCTTCTTTTTTTGGGGGGGTCCAAACCAACCCGTCATATCAGTCACAGTCGTGTGGCAGACCCCGTCACTGAAATGATGGGTTGGTTAAAGTGTGCATGTCCTGTTTTGTTTATACAACATAAGGGTGGGTGGGAGGGCCCAAGGACAATTCCATCTTGCACCTCTTTTTTCTTTTATTTTTCTTTGCGTCATGTGCTGTTTGGGGAGGGTTTTTTGGAAGGGCCATCCTACGTGACACTGCAGTGCCACTCCTAGATGGGCCCGGTGTTTGTGTCGGCCACTAGGGTCGCTTATCTTACTCACACAGTCAGCTACCTCATTGCGCCTCTTTTTTTCTTTGCGTCATGTGCTGTTTGGGGAGGGTTTTTTGGAAGGGCCATCCTACGTGACACTGCAGTGCCACTCCTAGATGGGCCCGGTGTTTGTGTCGGCCACTAGGGTCGCTTATCTTACTCACACAGTCAGCTACCTCATTGCGCCTCTTTTTTTCTTTGCGTCATGTGCTGTTTGGGGAGGGTTTTTTGGAAGGGCCATCCTACGTGACACTGCAGTGCCACTCCTAGATGGGCCCGGTGTTTGTGTCGGCCACTAGGGTCGCTTATCTTACTCACACAGTCAGCTACCTCATTGCGCCTCTTTTTTTCTTTGCGTCGTGTGCTGTTTGGGGAGGGTTTTTTGGAAGGGACATCCTGCGTGACACTGCAGTGCCACTCCTAGATGGGCCCGGTGTTTGTGTCGGCCACTAGGGTCGCTTATCTTACTCACACAGCGACCTCGGTGCAAATTTTAGGACTAAAAATAATATTGTGAGGTGTGAGGTATTCAGAATAGACTGTAAATGAGTGGAAATTATGGTTTTTGAGGTTAATAATACTTTGGGATCAAAATGACCCCCAAATTCTATGATTTAAGCTGTTTTTTAGGGTTTTTTGAAAAAAACACCCGAATCCAAAACACACCCGAATCCGACAAAAAAAATTCGGTGAGGTTTTGCCAAAACGCGGTCGAACCCAAAACACGGCCGCGGAACCGAACCCAAAACCAAAACACAAAACCCGAAAAATTTCAGGCGCTCATCACTACTGGCTGCTTTATTTTTACACTGCAATGAACACACCCCACCCAAATCTAACTCTCTCTGCACGTTATATATGCCCCACCTGCACTGCACATGGTTTGCCCATTAGAGGAAGACTTTGCTTTTGCGATGAACCTTGAATTAGGCCTATTGTATATTATGGGGTGGATACAGAATTGTGCGCAAGTCGGCCACAAATGCAGTTACATTACATGCTTGGAAAAAAAGGTGGATCTTCCCCTGTATTCAGAGGAAGCTGCATCTATGGGACCACATTGCCCCAATGCACCAGTACATGATCACTGCCAGCGCCCATTTGCATCAGCTGTATCCTTGGGACAAATAATCCATCTGAAACAGATTTCCACGTGCACTCAACTCTGAATATCCTGAAATTCTGCCTACACGCTCTCGATATACCTCAGAACACACAACCTCCATGTAAATGCTCAGTTACACCCAATCAACCACAAGGGAGATGCGGGTGAGCTCCATAGTTGCTCAGATTTGTGAATAATTGGCTGCAGAGCATGCACAGTGCAAAACATTGCATGATTCAACTGCAAAACATAATTTCATGTGACTAGGAATTAGGGTGTCATTCAGACCCGAATGCAGCCGCGTGTCTGTATGTAGCAGCTGCATTACCCGCGCGCAACCCTACACCTTGCGGCCGCATCCTGGAAGGTCAATGGGGGGTGTCAATGCGCCTGACGGAGGGGGTCAACGGAGCGTAACACGGGCGGGGCGGGCCAGGAGCGTTTTCCAGTCGGATGCGTAACATCACATGAAGTTGCTCTAATTAAAAAAATGGCGGCAGAGCCTGACAGCGCAGCCAGGTTGTGGTGGTAATAGAGCACCGGACTGGGGTCTCCTGTGAGACAGCTTCTGTTTGTTTGTAATCTTGTATACATAATGTTAAATGTAAATGAATCGGTAACAAAATCACTTGTATGTTTCCACATAACACGTGTAATAGACACAAGCGCTGTCAGGGTCTAACAGGAAATGTGTCCAAATGTGCACAAAACTTTTTTGTAGTACTCTGCTACACATGCGTTCACACACTTGCAAAGCAAAAATACACTCCCCTATGGGCGGAGACTATCTGCTCGCAGCGCTGCAAAAATAGGCTAGCGAGCGATCAGGTCTGAATTAGACCAGTAGCATATGCACCAGGTTTGTGTCTGGCATACATATGACCAAATACACTCCTACCCAACTAGGTCATAACCACAAGACAAGTTTGTAACACCTATTTTAATAGAAAACATGCATTCACTATTTGCTTTGTCGCAATTAAAAATAAAACCTTTATAATACAGCAATATATAATTTTCCTCATTGCATATGAATGAATGTAGCAAAACCAAATGTACACACAATTGTGTAAAACAATCAGTAAATCAAGCACCAACAAGCTTCAGGGGTGAATTCGCAAGCGGCTAAACAGAAATCTCACTAATACTGGTGATGATCCGCATTATCAGTATGTGTCTGCACCAGCTCTCCGGCACCTGTAGTTGGCGCAGCTACCACCAGGTGTGTACTGTATGTGTCACCGTGTGAGTCTGCATCGGTTTGCAATTACTCAAACACACATGTACTGTATAGTTAGACTGTCCCATTCTGCCTCTCCGGTCACAAGCAGGTGCACATGTTAGACAAGAGCTGATCTGCATTACACATACACATGGAAATTTTTATGTGAGCATGTGCACTAATTATTTACATATTTTATGGTACATAACCTGCCCTAGATCCAACTTCACATCAGACCTTCTCTGATTGTGGTTTTCCTGGTGCACTGTAATTTAAGTATAGAGATTGTTGTTTGCCAAGGGTTTATTATATTCGTAACTTGTGCGTCGATGGTAAAACAAAAAAATTACAAAGATTTCAAATGACCTATATTTTGTAATAGTTTCCCTCGTGATTCTGCTTAAATGAGTTTGTGTTCACATTAAAAAACAGTGCATTTTCTTCCCACTAGAGAGCCGGCCTCAGATTCCTTCACTGTTGGCAGCTGTAGTGACTCAGAAGAAGCTTCCATCTTGTAGATTTTAGGTTGGTCCCATTTATTTTTTTGCTTTATATTTTTGTTTTGTTTGATCTTATTTGTAGCTACATTGAAAGGATACTTTTGTTTACTCATTAACTTTCTTTTAAGATATTATTTTTTGGAGTGGAGTTGGGGGGCACCATTATACTCCCTAATCAACTTTAGTACAAAGTGCATCTTACTCTCTAGGAACATCTCAGCTTTGCTTGCATACTGCCATCAGGCTACCTCCCACTTGCCTGCACCTCTTGTCATCTGTCTGTCGCCCCTCCCCAATAGATTGTTAGCTCTTCAGAGCAGGGCCCTCTTTCCTCTTGTTATCTAAGCCCTCGTCTCAACACATTTCACTCACAGCTCTCCCCTACTCAACGACCATCTTTATCCTGCTGGTAAAGGCTCATCTCCCTCTATGGCCACCAGCCTCTAGTAGTACGATGATCACTCCCTCAATACTTACATCTTAGCTGTATTATGTCTTGAGAATGTGTGGTGCTCTGTTACCTGTACTCTATTTCTGTTATTTATTGTAATGCAATGTGTTGTCCCCTGTACTGTCCTTTGTACGGCACTGCGAAACACATGTGGCGCCTTATAAATAAAATGTAATAATAATAATAATAATACTCTTCTGTATGAATTGGAATATGACTCCATTTACAGTGAAAATATAAAGCTGATACAGAAGTGTTTGCAAATGGTTACCTGTGGAGCCAGGGCGCTTAACCATACAAACTTCATCTTATTCAGTTAAATTACATATTTATATGAAATAAACTTAAATTATTGTTGACCGTACCCTTTTTAATCTACATTTGCCCAGTATGAGGACCACACTTTTTTGTTCTTATTCATTTGCTTTACACTCATCCTGTTTTCGAAATACAAGTCCTAGCAAAACGTGGTATCCTTTGGCTCCTTAAGCCCGCAGCTCCAGCACTCCCATGGCCTGTGGAGCAGAGATTAGGCCACGAGGAGGGGCAAATTAAGATGGTATTGGCGGTTTTTCTGTGGTGTTGCAATGGCAACTCGCCCACCTCACATGTAATGAAATTTACCCCAAAGTGTCAGATTTACACCCCCACCCCTCCCCATTTTTGGGGGGAGATTTTGACTTGGGATTTAAAGTGTCACATTCTTTAAAGGCAATAGATGAAGTGTATTGCCATTAAAAAGAAATGTTGCTTTAATTCCTGCAGAAAAACCATAATTAGTAAATAAAGAACCAGATGTTTTAGTATTTTCATTAAAATAAATACTCACCAAATCTTATTTGACTTTTTATTGTTCTCATTAATCCTTTACATCTTCTTTCTGAAGTACCCCAACTGGAATAAAGACAAAGATGTCTTGCTCCTTCGGGATCTGCATTGACTACGAGTGGTAAATACACTCCAGCCAATTAGCGTAGTTTTCCATGCTCCAGCCACTTGGACACAAACAGCTCTGGTTAGCCTTTTATGCTTAAGTTAATCCTTATTTATTTATCTGTGTTACAAGGAGCAGTTTGATTACTTCAGGACTTTCCAGTCCCATACCTATTTACATGCTTTTCTTAGTGTTCAAGACGCTTCTAAAAACATGTATATGAGGTCAGTGAGCAGGGCCTTAATGCATTATGAATAAGGATAGAACGATTTTTAGCTGTTCCATAAAGAATTGTAACCAAGCGGCATAAGTAGCAGTCAGGAGTAGGACTGATGTGTTTATAAAGGGAAGGATGCAGCAATTATATAATGTGACTTTTCTTTATGTTGGTATTATTATTGTTTCTAGTATAAACGGTCATTGATTTTTGTTGAGCATAGTTTCCCACAACTAGGACAGGATGTATGTTTTATATAGGTATCTGACATAAATGATGGAGAGTGATTGGTTACTTTGGAAATCCGCACTTACTCAAATAGTAAATGCTGTGGGCCTGTGCACTCCCACCATCATGAGGAGTGTTGTTCATTAATGTTAATGGAATGGCGTATGAATAATGTATCGTACATACTCATGCCTAATTACCCATTTCCGTATGTGCTGTAGAAGACTAGGTTCAAGGAAATAAATGGTACCACAGTGCTGTGCTGCATTGTACCAACATGACCCATACATATGCGCAGTCCCTGTGTTTCTTACTTGTTTGTTGCAGTTAATACTGGTGTATAAAACACCTTCCCCATCAGTGGTTTCAGCACAGGTTACTACTGACACAATAGCCGAGGGTAGTGCATTTGGTGAATCATTTGTGCAGAGTTGCAAGTCATTTTAGATTTGCCCAAAAGTTCCGTGCACAGAAAATATGTACGCATTTCCAGATACAGTATGACCGCATCTACACTTTACCTACAGCGCTGACTTGCACCTCACTATGATAGGTGCAAAACAGGTCCAGCCCTGCATGGTCCCTGTTAGCGTGAACACATCCTTGTGGAATATCGCTTACATAACAAATGTACCATTAAAACCAAGTTAGGCCTTTTTTAAATCCTTGTTTATTATAGACAAGATAATACAGTTCTATTGGTATTATTTATAGGGTGACAGTTGGTTTGCCACTCCTTCTAAAGTGCATATAGAGATCCAGTGCAAACATAACAAGATATAATGTGCATCAAAATGACATTACAAACAAAGCAGAACATGCACATAATAACTACATGTTTATGCAAATCTAGACGCCATAACCACAATGTCAGCCCTGGCTGAACCTGCACCCTAGTTGATGGTTGCAACAGACTGTTAAAGAGTCACGTTTGTCAAGGGGAGGATATAATGGCATAAGTAAGAAAAGAAAGAGAACACAAGGGAAACAGGACCTGCTCATAAGAACATTCAATCTATTGGAGGGGGAAGGGGGGGGCAGAAAGACACGGGTGACACAGAGGGGTGAGCATCAAAATGGGTTGGTTAGAATAAGAGCTAGTAGACTTTGATAAAGAAATGGATATGGAACTTGGGAGAGAGGTGGAGAGTCTGATGAGGAGAAGGGAGTAAGTTGCAGTGGTAGGAAGCAGCACGTGTGTAATCCTGGAGTGGTAGTGGGATGAGGTGATCATTAGGAAGATAAGTAGGGTTGTTGGCAGAGAGAAGTGGTTAGTCAGGAGTGAGGAGGGAGATGTGTGTGTGTGTGTGTGTGTGTGTGTGTGTGTGTGTGTGTGTGTGTGTGTGTGTGGGGGGGGGATTGAGTGAGTTGAGTGTGAATTGGACTTTGTATGAGAAAGCTAGCAGGACGGGAGGCAGATGCAGCAGGGCAGTTGGAGAGAATTGAGACATATAACACCGGGCTCAAAGCGTGGCGATCGCAGTTCGCCCGCGAGGGGACACGCTACGCTTGATGCCGGTATCCCGGCTGTCAGGATATCATACTGATGATCCCCTCTGAGCTAACCCTGGATGCTTTAAGTGAAGACTCTCCTTTACTGAAAACCTTCTAAGTTTCCAACTGTAATTCTAGTGCTAAGGAACCCATTTATCAGAAAATATTTGCAGCTAAGTATTACGTTTTTGGTAGAGGGACCGCAGCATATATCAGACAGCAGCTGCAGCCACCATAGGTTTCTATGAGGGATGCAATGTTGTCCAATTTACCAAGCTCCAGAATGCGAACCATTCCCAAGCTCGGCTAATGCCATCTGAAGATAGTGTTCGCCCATTGTAGCCTATGGGCTATAGATTGCATATATTACCAGCAAAGCGTTTCCCCGGAACCCTCCCTGGCAGTGGCCACTGTGCATGCGTGGTCAGCGGAACTGTGTACGCGCATGATTCCTGCTACCACTCCGAGTGCTAATATCGTGCTCAGATCGCATGGAGTATGTGGTTATTGATAAACAGACCCCATGGTCACATAGGTAATTACAGTACAAATTACACCTACATACAGGCTGTTTCTCATATTGTGTGACGTATAATAGCACTAAATGCATAACCTGACTTGCTTTATCTCTGAGAAGGTCTCGGAGAGAATGGTACAGTACAAATGTATAAAATGACAAGTAATGCACTAAGATGTACCAAAAGGTTATGTAAGAGACGTCATCCACACTCCACTTTTCTCTCAGTAGAGTATTTTCAGCTGCTGGCCTGTTTGCACTTTTGCGCTCTTAATATAATTATGCAGGCACGACACTGCCAAGTAGTCTATGATAAAAGTATAGCGTTAACCAACTACAGGGTTTTACTCCTTAATAAACTATAATTTTGAGAACTCCGCAGACATAATGACTTTATTCTAAGGGAACCCTGAAATAACTATTAGCACTTCTGTTTGCAGAGATTTTCTGATGGCGAGAGTGGGGTATTTTAACTTCTGATCCTCCCATACGTTCTCTGTCATACGAGGATTGGGAATTCCTAAAATAGAATAAAACTATTCCCGCACTACTACTTAGAATTAATTTGCCATGAATGTGTTTGAGAATAGTGTCTTCCTCTGCCAGGATGAAAAGGGCAGTGTAGATTTCCTTCCTCTGCCTTTCTTTAGTGATTCCCATATACTCGTGCGTGCGTGCGTGCGTGTGTATGTATTATATGAGGCACCAGTATGGTCTGTGTGCATATAGGTATGGCGAAGTCATGAACAGTAATAAAATACAATTTTGGAAACGATTTGGCGCTGAAGTATCTGGCTTGCTCTAAGTCATTATTTTTTTTTTAGTGGCCACATGCATATGCACAGAAAACAGTACAAAGTTATCTGCACATAGGGCATCAAAGGACAGACACAGCACGATAAATACAAAATATTGTAAATAAAAGATTGCATAAAACATACACTATATAGCCTACAGCGCATAAAATAGGGGGATGTGGTCAGGATGGCGGCGCCAGAAAACAGACACGCAACCAAAATGCAGACACCAGAAATCCAACACTATTCATAAGTATACGGCCCCTTGTACTGTTAGCTTGTTAGGGAGGGGGGGGGGGGGGGGGGGGGGGTGAGGGGGTTGGTTTAGGCACCCCCGGGGATGATTAGGTTTAGGCTGTGGGAAGGGAGGGCTAGGTTAGGGGGGTTAGTATACTTACCTACCCTCTGTCGGTATTCTTTCCATTGGGATGCCGCATCGGTCTTCTGACTGCCGGCATCCCAACCGCTGATAGTGTATCGCACCTAAAATAGGAGGCTGCTGTTAAGTGCAAAGCATAAAAGATACAAAGGGCCTAATTCAGACCTGATCGTAGCAGCAAATTTGTTAGCAGTTGGGCAAAACCATGGTGGTCATTCCGAGTTGATCGCAGCCAGCAACTATTTGCTGCTGGTGCGATCAACTCGTCCACGCCTATGGGGGAGTGTATTTTAGCTTCGCAGGGCTGTGATCGCTTGTGCAGCCCTGCTAAGCTAAAAAAGTTTTGTGTAAAAGAAGACTAGCCCTAGACCTACTTACCCTGTGCGTCGGCTCCAGCGATGCAGGTCCCGGCTTTGACGTCAGACATCCGCCCTCTGTTCTTCTGACCATGCCTGCGTTTTCTCCACCACTCCCTGAAAACGGCCGCCAACGGTCTGACGCCCAGGAACACCTTCTTTCTGTCAATCTTCTTGCGGACGCCGCTGCGACCGCTTTCTCCGTAATCTGCATCTTAACCCGGCGACCCCTGTCGCCGGGCAACGACGCGCGTCGCAGTGCGCACGCACATTCCAGACCCATTCGCACCGCAGCGACAAACCGCTGCGTGCGAACAGGTCGGAATGACCCCCCATGTGCACTGCAGGGGGGGCAGATATAACATGTACAGAGAGAGTTAGATTTGGGTGTGGTGTGTTCACACTGAAATCTAAATTGCAGTGTAAAAATAAAGCAGCCAGTATTTATCCTGCACAGAAACAATATAACCCACCCAAATCTAACTCGCTCTGCACATGTTATATCTGCCCCCCCTGCAGTGCACATGGTTTTTCCCATCTGCTAACAAATTTGCTGCTAGGTCTGAATTAGGCCCAAAGTTTCTTCTTGTTGGTATTGGTAGCGTCTAGTTTCCCTTTGTGGAGAAGACCTTTCCCATAAGCCCCTGGGTCCATGTCTCAAACTATTTGGAATAGTAACCTGTGGCGAGCGAAGCAAGGGTACAGTGGTGCATAGATAAAACGAAATAACCTCTAACGAACTGAGAAAACATTTAGGTGCTGTAAGGGCGGAAGTTATCTACTACCCTGTCGTACTGACCCTTCCTGGTCCTGATCACGAAGGGAACACAGACACAGCCTTTTGGTATTGCCACACGTCTATAAACAAATGCTGAGTAGGAGCTGTGCCTTACACAATATATATGGCTACTATAATTTCAGTGGGCCTGATTTTGAGGTGGATGTAATGCCGGTGTTTGCGGATATGGGTGATTTTTCTGTTTTTGTTCTGTGCATGCATACCATTGGATTAACTGCAGCGGTTGGAGTGAGGACTTGCACGCAGTGTGATTGACAGTCAGGGAGTGTTTGTGGGGGGGTGTTTGCCCAGTCTTATGCAGGCATGTTGTGACCTTTTCGGGGCATGTTTGAACCTATGTTTCTGTGTACCTAGTTATAATGGCTCAGACGACTTACTTCCAATGGATATTCTGAGCAACCATACCAATATAAATGATTAGTAATGTGTGAAATGTACCAAGGTATGTGTTTTACATAATTTCATGTGATTTTCAACGGTACTTCGCACCCCTCTTGGGGGAATCGGATTAGAATGATTGGTTTGCACATGCTACTAATGAAACACATGCATGTCCGGGTTATCTCGGTCTGTGACTGCTAGGTTAAACTGTCTGGCAATGGTGAGTTCCTAGGGAAAAGTTAAGTTAGAGAGTGTGTGTTGGCAGAATTGCAGGCAGTACAGAGTTGTGCATACAGAAAATACACCTCCATTCATATGTATTGCCGGCATCCTGACCGTCAGTACAACAGATGGGTTCAGTATGATTTACCGAGGATAGATGTGGTGCACTGATTATGGTGAGGACTATGAAACCATGCATAGAGTTAGAAGCAGGCGGGCTGGCCGCACAGATGCTTTCAATGGGCATACGCAGTTCCGTACACACGCAGGAGCAATTACAGCTAAGCTGCACTGGCCCCAAAGTGAGTTATACAAAGGAAAATTGCTTCCGTCCATTGAACATGCCATTACAATAGGCTGAATGAGCAAATGCAAACATTTCCATACTGTCTATACTAGTCTTCGTTTTATAGTGTGCTCTCTCATTGGATGCACCTGTAATATCATGTCAGTCTGCTCTTCTGAATGCTATTTGCACTTGATATCTATTTTTTCCAGCAATTCCTCACTATATATTGGTTGAGTTGTACATGAAGAAAATGAAGCTGAGATGACAGCATTTAGATACAAGGTGGAATAGCACACACTAAACACTGAGATCCCTGACATTTCACGTCTTCTCTTGCTAGTCTTAAAAGGATGCTTGCTATTTGTCCTTTTATCTATGGTGTGTCACCTCATGGTGCCACCAGCGTCTGTGCCAGTCTGATAAGGTACAGTCATCACTGGCATATGGGACTAGGACATATTCACAAGCATATCGGAGAAAAATAATGTGTCTTGTCCTGTTATATGCTTGGTCTAGCCTATAGACATTTGTGTCTATTGTATTGGTTTACCTGTGTGGATATAAGATTTTTATGTACAGGATTTGGCTACAATACATGCATGTGTTATACTCCGCAATGAACATGCACAGCTGAGTTCTTGTGTGGCAGGGGTCCCATAATCTTATCTTCCATGCCAGTGGCGTAACTTATACCCCAGTTTTGCAACCTGCACGCCCAGACGTTGGCCACCACAGGAAAAAAAATAATCCTGATTCATGCCCCTAACATTATTTGTGATTTTTCCTCCTTATAATAATGCCCATTATACATTATGCCACATACTGCAATGGCCATCAGACATTATGCACACACAATAATGCCCATGACACAGTATGCCACACACCATAATGCCCTCGACACATTATGCCACACACCGTAATGCCTGTGACACATTATGACACGCATCGCAATGTCTGTTATACATTGTTACACACCGCAATGCCCCTGATGCATTATAGCACATACAATGCCTGTGACACATTATGACACACACCACAATGTCTGTGATACATTATGCCACACACTGCAATGTCCGTGATACATTATGCCACACACTGCAATGTCCGTGATACATTATGCCACATACTGCAATATCCCTGAGACATTATACCACATACCACAATGCCCGTGATATAGTATACCACACACCGTAACGGCTGTGACACATACCGCAATGCCCGTTATACCCTATGCCACACACCGCAATGCCCGTTATACATTATGCCACACACTGCAATGCCCATTATACATTATGCCACACACTGCAATGCCCCTGAGACATTATACCACATACCGCAATGCCTGTGATATAGTATACCACACCGTAATGCCTGTGACAAATACCGCAATGCCCGTTATACCCTATGCCACACACTGCAATGCCTGTTATACATTATGCCACACACTGCAATGACCCTGAGACATTATACCACATACCCATGATATAGTATGCCAAACACCGTAATGCCTTTGACACATTATGACACACACCACAATGTCCGTGATACAGTATGCCACACACCGCAATGCCCATTACACATTAAGTCCTACAGTAAGGCTTCTAATTACTTTTAAATTACCTGCTCGTTTCCAGGGGTTTCATGCTCTTCGTTCCATGCATGGTGCCAGGGGTTTTCATGCTCGTTGCCAGGGGTTTCATGTGGTAGGTGTTGTTTGTTGCCAGAGGTATCATGTGCGGGGTTTCAAGCTTGTTGCCAGGGGGTAATATTCGTTGCCAGGGGTTTCATGCACTGGGTGTCATGCTCATTGCTAGGGGGTAATGCTTGTTGCCAGGGATTTCATGAGCTGGGTGTTGTGTTTGTAACCAGGGGGTAATGCTTGTTGCTAGGGCTGTACTCCCAGTGCCACATATGGCCCCAATGCTGGATATTCCCCCCAGTGCCAGATACACATGTTCCCAGTGCCCCATATGCCCCCCCCCCCCCCGTGCCAGCTGCACACAACACATACCCCTAGTGCCAGCTAGATATATTCCCCCAGTGCCAAATATGCCCCCCCCCAGTGCCAGGTACACACATACCCCCCAGTGCCAAGTATGCCCCCCCCCAGTGCCAGGTACACACCCTCCCGAGTACCCGGGCTCCCCCGCTGCTGTGGGTTTTGGGAAGGACACAGGGGTGCACAGTGCGTGCCTCTCCTGTGTATCCCTCCTGTGTCTCCAGTGGCGTGTCTGGCTCACAAACCAGCACTTAATTTGACAATCAGAGCTCACGAACCGGCACTTCATTTAACAGACACGCCGCTGCTGCCGGAGACCCAGGAGGGACACACAGGAGAGGCACCCACTGTGCCCTCCGTATCCTTCCCAAAACAGCAGCAATCGGAGGCGGCGGTGCCCCCGCAGCCCTGCAACTCCAAGGGACCGGACTGGCTGCGGGCCCCTAGTTACGCCACTCAGGGCCGGTTCTAGCCCTTTTTGCGCCCCGGGCGGGAAATAGGAGCGTGGCTTCATACAGGGGGCGTGGTCAGTTGCGCCCCCTGTAGAGTAGAGTAGCGCAGCTGAAAGAGAATAAAAAAAGAATACTTACTATCCCCGCTCCTGATTCCCGACCGCTGCAGACCTCCGCCGGCGCCGCTCCTCTCCTCGGATCTGGCATAGACAGATACTAGAGGTCAATTATGACCCCTAGCGTCTGTGTCAGTCCCACAATGCTGTGCGGTGCGCGATGACATCATCGCGCACCGCACAGCAAAGGTCCTCTCCACGAAGGGAAACTAGATGCGTAGCGTCTAGTTCCCTTCACAGTGGGGAACCAGCGAGACCAGTGGGGGACACAGCAGGAGCGGATCTTGCCATGGTACGGCGCCCTCCAGATGGCGCCGGCGCCCCAAGCCGCGGCAAGATCCGCTACTGATGCCACTGTGCCATGCCAGCCTTCTGCCAATACTAATGGTGGAGTTTTTTTCTGCTGAGGCCGATTTTGTATTCTGGTTTCCTAAAAAATGGGCAGACATACCAGTATGGACCGGCACTTCCTTTTGGTCAAAGTAGTACAGTGCCAGAACTAGTATGTGACTAGGGGGTCTAGTCATGAAGCAGTAAAAAGCGTGGAGGAGTGATCCAGTGGAGAAGTTGCCCATGGCAACCAATCAGCATTGAAGTAACATTTTTAATATGCATACTATACAATTGTATGGAGCAGCTGATTGGTTGCCATGGGCAACATCTCCACAGGCTCACTTCTCTACTCTTTTCACCGCTTCATGAAGAGTATAGATACATGGGGTAAATTTACTAAGATGGGATATTGCCCATAGCAACAATCAGATTCTACTTCTCATTTATCTAGCACCGTCTAGAAGATAATACCTGGATTCTGATTGGTTGCTATGGGCAACATCCCATCTTAAATGGAACTCCCATCTTAGTAAATTTACCCCGTGGTGTCTCTGGAAGGTGGAGAAGAGGGACACGACTTTACTTACAAAAAGGCCTATTGTGGGCTTTCTGCTTACTGCTTTGACCTCTGTAAGAAACAGACTGAAGAAGCTTGTGTGCAGCTTACCTTGTGCCGGAAGTGGGCCCTCCTCTTCTGCAGTACCATCATTAGATGGTAATCTCCACTGGGGCAGGGAATGTTGCACATGAATATTCTCTATATGGCTCTGCAGAATTATTGGTGTTATAAATGATCAATATTAGGCCAGCCATAACTTACCACAGCAGTCCTTTTATATAAGATGGGGCTTCCTGTACAGAATTTCATTGTGGCTCCAACAAAACAGGGATGGTTTATTTACAGAGATGATGCGTTATGTGCTCTCATGTCCCATTGAACATCCTTGTGGGCACTTATCTGATATCCCGCATTTTATGCCCTAGGGGACAATTTCTCTCACCTGGGCGCTTTTCATAGCCTGTGTTCTGAAGCACTCACTGGTGCCCCTACTGTGTCTGCCTCATTACTTTTCAAAATCCTGGAAAACAACAATTGTATGGATGTGTTTGAATTCACTTTGATCAGCTCATTGCATGTGAATCAACCTGGTCACACGCTGAGGTTTACAGAGATCTCTCCTGGGTTTGTGCACGAGTTCGTGTCTCTATCTAAAGGGTGGACTGGGCTTTATATACAGCACAGTACATGGCAATCTGTAACAGGACTGGTATATTAATTAATACGGGCTCTGTGCGGTGGGTAAAAGAATATCATTTATATACTGTATGCAATTGCTTAATAGTAGTATAATCCTTTAATTAAAATTGTTATGCTGATCGCAGATATTGAAGATAAATGGTCCTCACAGCCCACATCCCCTTTCTCACATTTGGTAGAAGACTGAAAGTGTGACTTTATAGGTGGGGAAGAAATCTTAGGGCAGTGTATTAAAAGGTCACATCAAAATCCAAGGGCGGGAAGAAACACAGCTGACAAGTACCCCATCTACCTCTCTATCTTTACCACAATCATCTTGCTCTGGAAAATAACATCTAATTTCTGCACAACACCGCAAAATGAAATGCAGCAGAGCACCTCTTCCATACATCAGAGGGTGTGTCATTAAGTCACAGTCATTAAGTCGACAGTCATTAGGTCGACCACTATTGGTCGACATTGGCTTGGTCGACATGTACACATGGTCGACACATGACAGGTCGACATGGCTTTAAAAAAAATAGATGACATGTTTCATACTTTACCATCACGTGGACTACAATTGGGAATAGTAACCTGTGCTGAGCGCAGCGGTAGCTGAGCGAGGCACCTTGCCCACAGCTCATGAGCCATGCAAGGGGACGCGGTACACTAATTTGGGTTCCTGGTCATGTTACGGAAAAGATTACACCAAAAACAGTTCAAAAATCCATGTCGACCTTTTCATGTGTCGTCCATTTGTCAATGTTGACCATGTCAGTGTCGACCAATAGTGGTAGATCTAATGACTGTCGACCTTAACATGATCGACCATTCATACCGGAACCACGCAGCAAGGCTGTAACAGGCCACATCTGTATATATGAAATACATATGAGAACTACTCATTCCACACATCTCCACAGTCATTTTATATAGTTTCAACTTAAGTAACAGGATTAGGTGTGGATAGGTTCTAACAGTCAAAATAGGTAATTTCAGGTACTAACACTGAGATTAGGTCAGTTTAGGTCCTGTAGAAATGAAGTATGTTATTCACTTGTACATACAGTAAAACATAAAAAGAAACTGACATTTTGAGTGTAATGGGAAAGGATTAGTAATGTATAGGTTAGAACCTAAGAATCCTGGGCTTAGTTATCCCTCTCAACCTCACCCCTCTGCCGTGCAGGTCTGCTCCTCTGCAAATGTGCCCATAAACATGTTTGCCCAAATCGAGACCATAGTGGGTTCAAAGCTGGGCTCTGTCCTGTAGAGCAGCGTTTTTGCAATTTAGAATTTCTTTCCATAATGCAGTAATGAGCAGTGAAATCCATGCATGAGAACGTTATTACGGGCAACAGCATTTCTGTAGTAGTATAAAGTCAACTGAGAAAAAATATTGCTAGTGCTATTCTTAGCTGCAGCATCAGAACACCACGAATACTGTATATATCCACAGCACATCTCACCACAACTCTGACCACATAAAGTCCTTAGGACAGCCAGTCGTAACATGCAGTCCAGGAAACAGGGAAAATAACTTTTACATTCGCTTAAAACAAATTTCAGTCTAAAAAAGTTTGATGTGAGGGTTGGAAATAATAGTGTTATGAAAGGAAAAAAACAAAGTGGGAGTCGCTAAAACCAAACGTGAATAGTGACCTGCAAATGACATCATTCTTCAAGTACTGTACTTGTCATCTTCTTCTTGTACTGTAGTGCCCCCTGTAGGTGTGACTTGTAGTCTTGTAATCAGGACTTTGAGAATGAATGCTCATGCCAGCTGTACTCCGTGCTACCCTGATTATTGTAATTGTTATGTAATTACACCGCTATGTGCATTTCGTACAGTAAGGTTAATGTACTTTATTCTTCAGCAGCTCATGTGGTGGTTCCTGACCACATAGGTTGTTGTATTGTTAACAGTATTTTTATTTTATTTTTTTTCATTTTTATTTCAATTCTTGTTCTGTTTACAGGTCAGTGCCAAGAGTGGAGGACCATAGCTCCTGGGCATAAGAGAAAGGGACTTCACAGCCAACACAGCAGATTGTACATAAGACCTACCTTGGAATCCAAGGAAGCAGACGTATTTGTGATTTCTGAAGGCTGTAATGTTTACACCATGCACAGTGACTCCGGATCTGAGAAGTGACGGTCCCTGGTAGCCAGCAAAAGAATCACCTGTGAGTCAACACGGAGGCAGCGCTTTGCACCATTCCAAGGTGCCACTACACCAGTACACCGCACTGTGAGCAATGAGGCCAATGAAGAACCCCCCCACAATTATCCGCTACCTTGCAAGACTGTGTCAAAGGACTCATTCAAGTGTAATTATCTAGTTGAAGGATTTTTTTTTTTTTTTAGAGGAAGACAAAATTATTATATCATATGTATGATAGTGTATATACTTTTTTTTTTTAATTGTATATAAAGATATATATATAAATATATATAATGTATATATTTTACACACATATTCTTTATTTAAACTTGGGGCATCATACTAGCCTGTGTTTCTACAGATAATTAATATTTATTCTCTAAGTTGGCATCCCCACAGCTTTCATATGAAGTCACTGAATTTACTGCCAACAGAATGTCTGTCTTAATCTTGCAAATCTATGACATGACTTTACCATACCTCCCAGATATCCCTATGTGGGCGACAGGCCAGATTCTAATGATCTGTCCTGCTGGCTGTCCAGTTGACATTTTTGCCATCACTGCCAGGAATGTTGGATGGGTTGTACTGAAGGCAGGGGACTATGCAGCAGCCTATGGATGCCCCTAGGGAGGAACATGTGTCCACAGCCCCTATGTGATGCAATAATGCTCCCATTTTGGAGGGGCTATGTCTATGTTCTCAGATGTAGGGGTATATTTACGAAGGTGTTATTTTTTTTATTTTTTTTTTAGAAGTGGAGATGTTGCCCATATCAACGAATCCGATTCTAGCGATTATCTTCTAGAAGCAGCTAGATAAATGTTAAGTGGAATCTAGTTGATATGGGCAATATCTCCACTTCTAAGAAACTCACACCTTCGTAAATATTCCCCATAGAATGTTTTCTTCATAAAACCTGAAAAGATCATCAGTATTAGCGTTTGTGTTACTAGTCTTTAATTTGTTTACTCAATAACGTGCATATTGCATAAATGTGCTGCAGCCAATCATAAATTGGCAAATGTCATAAAATAAAATATCCATTTAATATGGAGGCCGTTTACAAAGCAAAACAGTAGCACTGTACAACACAGGTGATAAACAGTGACCTACATCAACTTTACTAGGTTCACTCACCAAAGAGTAATGTTTTGCTCCAGCTGCTCAGGTGCAGTTCACCAGCATTTGTTGGCCAGGGTTACCATGCACACACCGTGCAGAAATGAGAAAGACAATTAATTTACATGTTCCTGTTTACTCCCAATGTGCTGCTCGTAGGGCCCCCATTGGGCGATGCAGGGGGGCCTTCATTCAAGTGTTGTTTTCTTATTGTAAATCTGCACAGAAGAATGTCTTTTTGATTTTTATTATGTACCAAGACTGTACAGACATACATTTATAAATGCTGCTTTCTCATAAAAATGCACTTTTTTTTTTCTTTTTGTTTTACACCATATTCACAAATTGTCTTGTGTTCTACACTGATCTGTCCCCTGGAATAAGTGTTGATGTACAGTAATAGGACAACAACAACATTGCCAGTGCCAGATTAAGGTCCACATGGGCCTGGAGCTGAAATGTATGAAGGGCCTATTGTGTGACTAGGCAGGAGGTGTGACAAGCGCTGTGGTAGGGGTGGTCAAAATAGTGGGTGTGGCCTGTGCCATGGGTGTGGCTATCTCTATGGAGGTCATAGCTAGTGCCTACCTTCAACCATTTAATAGAGGAGCAGAACAACAGACCAATACATACAGTGGTCATTTCAGTGGGAATTTTGAAGGGGGGTATGGGAAATGAAACGGGATTACTGTTGCGTGCGCCTAAAAAGGGGACATGGCCACTGAAAAGGAGTGTGTTCTTAAAAGTGTATGCATTAGTGCGCTCCCTCCCCTCCTAGTCTGTATATGCATTAGTGTGAGTAGAATCTATATCCCCAGCGCCTTAAGGACCCAGATGTGACATCAGCTGGGGGCGGAAGTTGTCTTATGCCGTTACAGCATTTGAATTTTGTCTCCAATTTAAGTTTGTTGTAAGTTATTTTTCTTGGGGGGGGGGGGGGGGGGGGGTTGGCTCCATTGTACCCTTGCAGGCTCTTGTCACTCGCCACACTTTGGGCCC
The DNA here is from genome assembly GCF_028390025.1 of Pseudophryne corroboree. NCBI lineage: Eukaryota > Metazoa > Chordata > Amphibia > Anura > Myobatrachidae > Pseudophryne > Pseudophryne corroboree. The sequence continues at coordinate 450,445,573 of NC_086445.1, read as the reverse complement.
AGAGTCTCACTTCATTTGGCACAGGTTACTATTCCAATAGACGGTGACGTTGACTCCCCTCCTAGTCTGTGTATTAGTGTTCCGCCCTCCCCTCCTAGTCTGTATGTGTATTAGTGTGCCCTCCTCCTAGTCTGTATATGTGTCAGTGTGCCTGCCCCCCTCCTAGTTTGTATGTGTATTAGTGTGCTCCCCCTCCCCTCCTAGTCTGTATATGCGTCAGTATGCCCCCCCTCCTAGTCTGTATATGTGTCAGTGTGCCCACCTCCCCTCCTAGTCTGTGTATTAGTGTTCCGCCCTCCCCTCCTAGTCTGTATGTGTATTAGTGTGCCCCCCTCCTAGTCTGTATATGTCAGTGTGCCTGCCCCCCTCCTAGTTTGTATGTGTATTAGTGTGCTCCCCCTCCCCTCCTAGTCTGTATATGCGTCAGTATGCCCCCCCTCCTAGTCTGTATATGTGTCAGTGTGCCCACCTCCCCTCCTAGTCTGTATATGCATCAGCGTGCCCCCTCCCCTCATAGTCTGTATACTGTATGCTGTATTCAGGGCTGGTTCTAGATCTTGTGGCGCCCATGGCGAACGTTTCCTTTGGCGACCCCCTCTCCCCATTGAAAACAGGGATAGTGCACGCCAAAGGCGTGTGCAAAAAATATAGGGGCATGGCTTCACAAGAAGAGGCGTGGCAACATAATTGTACCAAATTACATTACACCGCACAGTAGTGTCTGTCAGTCACATTACACCATACAGTAGTACCCCTTATACATGACAGGTAAAACCCTTTATACATGCCAGGTAGAACCCTTTATACACATTGCACCAGGTACAGCTCCTTATACACATTGCGCCAGGCAGAACACCTTTTTATACACATTACGCCAGGCAGAGCCCCTTATACACATTGCACCAGGCCTAGCCCCTTATACACATTGCACCAGGCAGAGCCCCTTTTTTACAGATTGCGGCAGGCAGAGCCCCTTTTATACACTTTGTGCCAGGCAGAGCCCCTTATACACATTGTTACAGGTAGCCCCTTACACACATTGCGACAGGTAGCCCCTTATACACACTGCGACAGGTAGCGCCTTACACACATTAAGACAGGTAACCCCTTATATACATTGAGACAGGTAGTCCCTTATATACATTGCACCAGGTAGCCCTTATACAAATTGTGACAGGTAGCCCCTTATCTACATTGCGACAGGTAGACCCTTTTTTTTTTCCATTGAACTAGGTAGCCTGAACTAGGTAGCCTCTTTTATACATTATGACAGCTCCTTTAATACATTGTGACAGGTATCTCCGGGAGAGGGAGGGATCAAGAGAGATGGAGAGAGGGATCAAGAGAGGGAGAGGAGGGAGGGGGAGAGAGAGAGAGAGAAAGAAAGAGGAGGAGAGAGAGAGAGAGTTTGTGCTCGTCACTTACCAGCATCAGCACCGGCTCCAGTTTGTCCCCAGCGTGAAGCAAGGCAGAAGTGAGTAGCAGCAGGGGTGCGGAAGACAGCCGGCGTCGGCTGGGGGGGGTGCTGGCCAAGGCAGTGTGCGGTGCGGGAGGTGGCCAGCGCAGGTGCGGCGTGGGAGACGGTGTGTTGTGCGGGAGGCGGCCAGTGCGGGTACGGCGTGGGAGACGGTGTGCGGTACGGGAGGCGGCCTGCATGATGTGGGTGGACGGGAGGCGGCCAGTGGGTGGTGCGGGCAGCGAGCTCGGAGGTGGTGTGGCTGTTACGTTGCGGTGCCCCCCCCCTCCTCTGGCCTGGCCGTCCTCCTCATCAGCAGCACTATTGTCAGGGGGGAGGAGATGAGAGAGGAGAGCTGCTCCTCCTCCCCGGCCAGGCAGTTGAATAACCTGTGGAAAGGAGAGCGGCCCCTTCCTCCTGCTTCGGACGTGATTTACACACTGTTGGCGGGGGCACTGTGTCACGGCTGCATACAATGAGTCAATGTGACTCATTGTAATGCCGTCGGCTTTGGGCCTCTTCACTGCGGCGGGCGGTGGGCCTATTTTCAATGGGGGGCCTGGAGCTGCAGCTCCATCCGCCCCATTGTTAATCCGGCCCTGCCTGGCCGTCCTCCTCATCAGCAGCACTATTGTCAGGGGGGAGGAGATGAGAGAGGAGAGCTGCTCCTCCTCCCCGGCCAGGCAGTTGAATAACCTGTGGAAAGGAGAGCGGCCCCTTCCTCCTGCTTCGGACGTGATTTACACACTGTTGGCGGGGGCACTGTGTCACGGCTGCATACAATGAGTCAATGTGACTCATTGTAATGCCGTCGCCTTTGGGCCTCTTCACTGCGGCGGGCGGTGGGCCTATTTTCAATGGGGGGCCTGGAGCTGCAGCTCCATCCGCCCCATTGTTAATCCGGCCCTGAACATTGCATACACAGCTGGCACACATACAGTATTCAGTATCTGAATGAAGTCATCTGACTATATGGATTTGCAGCGTTTTTATGTACCTGCGCCTTATTTCAGTTCATTTATAACAAATACTAATTACCAGTGACATATTACGTTTAGCATCACTTTGATAATTCGGAAAATGCTGCAATTATTTAACATTACTTACTTATCTGGCGAGGTCCAGTGGCGTCGTTGGTAATGTTCTGTGCCCAGCTCCTGGCAGCCTACAGCTGCCAGCGACAAGTTGTTCACAAGTGGCATGCACAATGACTTTCTGCGCATGTGCGATGGCCACCTGTGACTGTGCGTTGCGCATTCAACTGGAGGGTCTCATCAAAGGCTGGAAGACTTCTGAGGGGTTCCCATTGCTGGCAGTAGGGACCGTGCTGCTAATGTCATCCATAGAAAGTGCAAGCGGCACAGTGACAGTCAGCGGTAAGCTAAGCTTAGCGCTGTTTGCTAATTACAGAATGGAGTTCATAACCCCTTTAGCAAGTGTTTGGGGGTTTATGCTTCATTCTTAAAATGAGCCTTTAATATTTAATGTCAGATCATTTAGAATGACACTTGGGTCCTATTTTTACACACAAGGATACTTTTTAAAATATTTCTTAAGTTTTGTCAATGTGAAATGACTGTCTTCTATTAGATATATTGAGCCCAAACATAAATATATATTTGCTCACAAGCACCTGTGAGCTTTTGTTTTGGAGCCTCTGCCAAGCCTGGCCCTCTGTGGAGAAAACGGTCTCTGCCAAGCCTGGCCCTCTGTGGAGAAAACGGTCTCTGCCAAGCCTGGCCCTCTGTGGAGAAAACGGCCTCTGCCAAGCCTGGCCCTCTGTGGAGAAAACGGCCTCTGCCAAGCCTGGCCCTCTGTGGAGAAAACGGCCTCTGCCAAGCCTGGCCCTCTGTGGAGAAAACGGCCTCTGCCAAGCCTGGCCCTCTGGAGAAAACTGATTTCTCCTCAATCACAGACCCGGTCCTCTCCCACTCATATGTGCCAAATTTTACCCAGGTCACGTGGGAGATGTTGGGGTGATAGGCCCAGATGGCCTTGCGTGGGGCATTGTGCAGAAGGGGATATGGTCATCGGGCCACTATTAACTGCATATTGCATTATTGAGCCCCCAAATCAATGGGGCAGGTTTACTCTCTACCAAGATTCCTGGAGAGTGCAAGTATGCTCCTATTCAGTAAGGGGGGAAACACAAAAATGGTTTTAACTCACCTAATTTAACAATGCTGAACACAACAGAGGGAGGAGACAGATACTGCTTAATGGAACAGACATTTCACGGAAATAGGATTTTAATACCTACCGGTAAATCCTTTTCTCTTAGTCCGTAGAGGATGCTGGGGACACCAAAAGGACCATGGGGTATAGACGGAATCCGCAGGAGACATGGGCACTTTAAGACTTTGAAAAAGGGGTGTGAACTGGCTCCTTCCTCTATGCCCCTCCTCCAGACTCCAGCTATAGGAACTGTGCCCAGGGAGACTGACATTCCGAGGAAAAGGATTTAATGATAACTGAGGTGTGAGCTGGTATGGGTCCAACCTTAAACACGCCGTACAACATGGCAATTAACAAAACTCCAGTCAACGGCATGAACAATGTCAGCAACAGGCTGACTATAATCATAACACAAGCCGTGTGTAAACAGAATAACTAAAAATTGCAGATAGAGTCCGCACTGGGACGGGCGCCCAGCATCCTCTACGGACTAAGAGAAAAGGATTTACCGGTAGGTATTAAAATCCTATTTTCTCATACGTCCTAGAGGATGCTGGGGGCACCAAAAGGACCATGGGGTTTATACCAAAGCTCCAGAATGGTCGGGAGAGTGCGGATGACTCTGCAGCACCGATTGACCAAACATGAGGTCCTCATCAGCCAGGGTATCAAACTTGTAAAATATCTTAAAAGTGTTTGAATCCGACCAAGTAGCTGCTCCGCAGAGTTGCAATGCCGAGACCCCCCGGGCAGCTGCCCAGGATGAGCCCACCTTTCTGGTAGAGTGGGCCTTCACTGATTTCGGTAACGGCAATCCAGCCGTAGAATGAGCATGCCGAATCGTAGTACAGATCCAGCGTGCAATAGTCTGCTTGGACGCAGGAGCCCCAATCTTGTTGGGAGCATAGAGGACAAACAGAGCGTCTGTTTTCCTCAGATGAGCCGTCCTGGCGACATAAATCTTTAATGCCCTAACCACATATAAAGATTTTGACTCTGCGAAGGCGTCCGTAGCCACTGGCACCACAATAGGTTGGTTCATGTGGAATGATGAAACCACCTTTGGCAGAAATTGTTGACGAGTCCTCAGCTCTGCTCTATCTTCATGGAAGATTAAATACGGGCTCCTGTGAGACAAGGCCGTTAACTCAGACACCCCTTGCGGATGCTAAGGCTAATAGCATGACCACTTCCCAAGTGAGAAATTTCAACTCTATCTTCTGCAAAGGTTCAAACCAAGTTGATTTTAAGGAACGGCAACACCACATTAAGATCCCATGGTGCCACTGGAGGCACAAATGGAGGTTGGATGTGCAGCACACCTTTCATGAAAGTCTGAACTTCTGGAAGGAAGGCCAATTCTTTTTGAAAGAAAATTGACGTGGCTGAAATTTGTACTTTAATTGAGCCTAACTTTAGGCCCGCATCCACACCTGCTTGGAGAAAACGCCCTAGATGAAATTCTTCCGCAGGAGCTTTCTTGGACTCACACCAAGACACACATTTTCTCTAAATACAGTGGTAATGTTTCGCCGTTACTTCTTTTATAGCTCGGAGAAGTGTGGGGATGACTTCACTGGGAATACCCTTTCGGGCTAGGATCCGACGCTCAACCGCCAAGCCGTCAAACGTAGCCGCGGTAAGTCTTGATACACGCACGGCCCCTGCTGTAACAGGTCCTCTCATAGAGGAAGGGGCCAGGGATCTCCTGGCCAGTCCGGAACAATGAGGATCGCCTGAACCTTTGTTGTTCTTATGATCTTTAGCACCTTTGGAATGAGTGGAATCGGAGGGAACACGTACACCGACTGAAACACCCATGATGTCACTAGAGCGTCCACTGCTATTGCTTGAGGGTCTCTCGACCTGGAACAAGATCTCTGAAGTTTCTTGTTGAGGCGAGACGCCATCATATCTATTTGAGGAATCCCCCAAAGACTTGTCACTTCTGCGAAAACCTCTTGATGAAGACCCCACTCTCACGTATGGAGATCGTGTCTGCTGAGGAAGTCTGCTTCCCAGTTGTCCACTCCTGGAATGAAGACCGCTGACAGCGCACTTGTATGCTTTTCCGCCCAGCGGAGAACTTTTGTGGCCTCTGCCATCGCTGCTCTGCTCTTTGTTCTGCCCTGACGGTTTGTGTGCTACCGCTGTTATATTGTCCGACTGGATCAGGACGGGTAGGTTGCGAAGAAGACGTTCCGCCTGAAGAAGGCCGTTGTAAATGGCCCTTAACTCCAACACATTTATGTGTAGAGAAACTTCCTAGCTTGACCATTTTCCCTGGAATGTTTCCCCCTATGTGACTGCACCCCAGCCTCGGAGACTCGCATCCGTGGTCACTAGGATCCAGAACCTGCGACCCTCTAGGAGGTGAGAACTGTGCAGCCACCACATGAGTGAGATCCTGGTCCTGGAGGACAGTATTATTTTCCGGTGCAGATGAGATCCGGACCACTTGTCCAACAGATCCCACTGAAACACTCTGGCATGGAACCTGCCAAATTGAATGGCCTTGTAGGCCGCCACCATCTTCCCCAGCAATCGAGTGCATTGATGGATAGACACTCTTGCTGGTTTCAAAATTTGTTTGACCAAACTCTGAATTTCTAGAGCCTTCTCTTCTGGAAGAAAAACCCTCTGTAATTCCGTGTCCAGAATCCTTCCCAAAAACGACAGTCTTTTCGTCGGATTCAATTGTGACTTTGGCAAGTTTAGGAGCCAACCATGTTGTTGCAGAATTTTCAGGGAGAGCGTAATGTTCTGCAGCAATTGGTCCTTGGATCTCCAGGAGATCGTCCAAGTACGGGATAATTGTGACTCCTTGCTTGCGCAGGAGAACCATAATTTCTGCCATAACTTTGGTGAAAACCCTCGGAGCCGTGGACAGACCAAACGGCAACGTCTGAAATTGGTAATGACAATCCTGAACTGCAAACCTCACGTAAGCCTGATGCGGAGGATATATGGGAATGTGTAAGTAGGCATCTTTTATGTCGACCGACACCATAAAATTCCCTTCCTCCAGATTGGAGATCACTGCTCGGAGAGATTCCATCTTGAATTTGAATTTTCCTAGGTAGCAATTGAGGGATTTTAGGTTCAGAATAGGTCTGACCGAGCCGTCCGGCTTCGGGACCACAAACAGGCTTGAATAAAAGCCTTCTCCCTGTTCTGACAGGGGAACCCTGATAATAACCTGATTGAGACACAACTTTTGTATTGCATCGCATACTACCTCCCTGTCCGGAAGAGAAGCTGGCAAGGCCGTTTTGAAAAATCGTCGAGGGGGAACGTCTTGAAACTCTAGTTTGTACCCCTGGGACACTATTCCCAACACCCAGGGGTCCAGGTCCGAACAAATCCAGACCTGACTGAAGAGTCGTAGACGTGCCCCCACCGGTGCGGACTCCCGCAGAGGAGTCCCAGCGTCATGCGGTGGATTTGGCAGAAGCCGGGGAGGACTTCTGCTCCTGGGAGCCTGCCATGGCTGGAGATTTTTTACCTCTTCCCCTTCCTCTATTTGCCAGGAAGGAATAACTTCAGCCTTTTTTGTACTTGTTTGTCCGAAAGGACTGCATCTGCAAGGGATGAGCTTTTTTTTTTGCTGCGGAGGAACATAAGGCAAAAATTAGGATTTACCCGCGGTAGCTGTAGATACCAAATCAGCGAGACCTTCCCCAAACAATACACCACCTTTATACGGTAACGACTCCATAGCTTTCTTAGAGTCAGCATCAGCATTCCATTGATGAATCCACAGTGCCCTCCTAGCTGAGACTGCCATGGCATTGGCCCTTGATCCTAAGAGGCCAATATCTATCGCCACTTCCTTCAGGTAAGCTGCGGTGTCCCTGATATAACCCAGCGTTAAAAGGATGGTATCCCTATCTAGGGTATCAATATCAGATGACAAGTTATCTGCCCACTTTTCGATAACACTACTCACCCACGCAGATGCAATAGCTGGTCTGAGTAGTGTACCTGTGGTGACGTAAATGGTTTTTGGCGTATTTTCCTGTCTATGATCCGCAGGATCTTTAACGGCAGCCGTGTCGGGAGACGACAGAGCCACCTTTTTAGACAACCTTGATAGCGCCTTGTCCACAATGGGAGGAGATTCCCACTTTTCTCTATCCCCGGAGGGGAACGGATACGCCATTTGAATCCGTATGGGAAGTAGAAACTTTTTATCCGGATTGTCTCACATTTTTTCAAAAAGGGTATTCAGTTCATGAGGAGTAAACGTTACCTCAGGTTTCTTTCCCTTATACATACAGACCCTAGTATCAGGAACAGCAGGGTCCTCTGTGATATGCAACACGTCTTTTATTGCCACAATCATGTACTGAATGCTCTTTGCCAATTTTGGGTCTAATCTGGTATCACCATAGTCGACACTGGAGTCAGTGTCCGTGTCGGTATCTGTGTCTGCTAACTGAGCAAAAGAACGCCTATGTGACCCCAAGGGGGTCTGGACTTGTGACAACACATTCTCCACAGATTTTTTCCAAACCTGGTTCTGAGACTCAGATTTATCTAATCTCTTATTAATTAGAGCCACATTAGCATTCAACACATTAACCCAATCAGGAGTCGGTGTTGCCGACAGGGTCACTCCCACAGCCGTTTCTACCCCTAACCCAGTCTCCTTCTGGGAAGAGCACTCTGCTTCAGACATGCCGACACACCTGTACCGACACCCACAGACACACTGGCCAAAAGGGGGACAGACCCACAGTAAAGCCTGTCAGAGAAACACAGAGGGAGTTTGCCAGCTCACAACCCAGCGCCTGACCTGGTTCTGAAACTCTAATATATAATGCCTCAGACCCTGCAGCGCTTTATACACACTCAATTTTGCATCAGTTCTGCTGTGCCCCCCCCCCCCCCCCTGTTTTGCACCCTGTTACTTGGATAGCAGTGGTGAGGAAGAACCAGCGTCTCTGCAGCTCCGGAGAGAAAATGGCGCTGAGTAGAGCTGTGAGGGCTAAGCCCGCCCCCTCCCGGCGAGCTTCAGCCCGCTCTTTTTAAAATTAAAAACGCTGGCGGGGGTAAGAAATTTAGTGTCCCTGCACCCTAATTTCACTGTGCCAGCTAGAAAATGAGGTTTTTATGCTGCCCAGGGTGCCCCCCAGCGCCCTGCACCGCCTTTCTGTGTGTGGGAACATGGTGCGCAGCGCGATCGCTGTGCGGTACCTCAAAGCCATCACTGAAGTCTTATTTTCTTCTTCTACTCACCTGTCTTCTGGCTCTGCAAGGGGGGTGATGGCGGGCTCTGGGAATGAACCCCTAGGTGTACCTAGTGTTCCAAACCCTCAGGAGCTAATGGTGTCCTGTAGCCAAGAAGCCAGTGGCAAGCGCAGGATTTGCATGGGGGGGTTCCAGAACTGGGTGGAGCCAATCACGGGGGTGGGGACTGAGGTGACACAGTATATGCTGGGTCCGTAAAACGTGTGTGTGTGTGTGTGTGTGTGTGTGTGTGTATATATATATATATATATATATATATACATACATATATACATATCTACACACATACATATACATAGCATATTAAACATGCATACATACACATATATATATATATATATATATATATATACACACACACACACAGTACACGTATATATACACATGTATATATATCATGTGTGTGTGTGTTTATATGTATGTATGTATGTATGCATATACATGTGTATATATGTATGCACATGGATATATATGTACTATAATTAAAATAAAGTAAACTTTTATTGCACTTACAAGTGCCACCAGGATGACAGCAGGCTGCAGAGGACGCTAGACAGCCATTGATAATACTCATGCAGCTAAGAAAAAACAAACAAAAAAAAATAATTTTTTTTTGTGGAGGGGGTTTCTGGGTGCTCGGAAACTCCCCCTGGGTGCGCCACTGGAAGCAGAGCCTTTAAACTCACTAGAAGTAGGTCTGACTTCTCTCCTCTAAGTCCCACGATGCAGGGAGCCTGTTGCCAGCAGTTCTCCCTGAAATAAAAAACCTAACAGTCTTTTCCGAGAAACTCAGGAGAGCTCCTCAGTGTGCATCCAGTCTGCCTGGGCACAGATCTAAAACTGGAGTCTGGAGGAGGGGCATAGAGGGAGGAGCCAGTTCATACCCCTTTTTCAAAGTCTTAAAGTGCCCATGTCTCCTGCGGATCCCGTCTATACCCCATGGTCCTTTTGGTGTCCCCAGCATCCTCTAGGACATATGAGAAATATTTAATTTTCTACAGATATTTAAAATGGATAAATCCTTTAAGGTCTAACCGAAAGTGGATATGAGGCGTGTAATCTATTAGGGCCCCATTTAAGTCCATCAGCTAGACTAAAAACCATTTGTTCACAAGAGTCACCTCACCAGCTTGCCACAGAAAGCCATTGGACCCACTCAACTGGTGCAGAAACAGGCGTGTGACTGAGCAGAAAGTGTCACACTTGTAAGTGCTGGGTCAGTATCCCAAGCAGGCAAAATCCAGTAGGTAGAATAATTATCGCTGCAGTAAAATGCCCTGTACATAGCTGTAAATCATCAGTGTGGCCTGTTGGGGTAACACAAGGACTGGATACAAGACTGGCAATGTTACTACAGATTGGTTACTTGCAGCATGTTATTAAGTAAACTTGTACAGCAATTCATTAGTTACTTATTATAAGGCAAATGGATATAACAATTGTGTATTTCTGGACTCTTGATGAAGTGTATAATTACATCTTCCAAGGTGTGTGATATTTCAGCATGACTCCTTGCACCTGTCACACAATGCTCTGTTCCCATGCCCTACACAGGAGGGCATATAATGTACCGCTTTACTGCTCTTCCATTTAGGAACAGGAAGTAGTAAAGGGGTAATTCAGAGTTGATCGCAGTATCAAATTTAATTAACAGTTGGGCAAAACCATGTGCACTGCAGGAGGGGCAGATAGTTAGATTTGGGTGGGTTATTTTGTTCCAGGGTAAATAATGGCTGCTTTATTTTTACACTGCAATTTAGATTTCAGTTTGAACAAACCCCACCCAAATGTAACTCTCTCTGCACATGTTATATCTGCCCCCCTGCACTGCACATGGTTTTGCCCAACTGCTAACAAATTTTCTGCTGTGTTCAACTCTGAATTACCCCCTAAAGCTCTGTTTTCACATAACCAATTAGCATCCATGTATAAAATGCAGAACAGGACCACCCTCATCTGTTACTAAACGTGACATGCGCAAAGATTTATTTATTGATAAGTGAAGAAAATACAACTTTAATTTCAGCAATTCATTTGATGCAATGAAAAAACAGAGTGGGAAGTTCAGGGGCTGAGTGTTGTGTATGATGTGAAATAAGTCATGGTGGATGGTCTGTAACCATTTTCCAGTCTCTGGTTTGCAGAAAACCATGGCCAGCCACATGATGCATGCCCCTGCAGTTGGGGACTGCTGTATTTACAATTGTCTCACAATGAGATTATTTTAGAACAGTGGATCTTGGGTAATCCCAACAGGGCAGGGTTTCCAGATATTACAGAATACCATTTGTAACAGTAGGTAGTACATGTGGGACACTGATTAAATCCTGAAACCCATGATCTGATGTGGATACCTGAGACAACTGATTAAAAAAAAATAGGATTTTAATACCTACCAGTAAATCCTTTTCTCGTAGTCCATAAGGAATATTGGGGACACATTAGTACGATGGGGTATAGACAGGGTCCAAAGAAGCCAGTGCACTTTAAATTTTTTCAACTGGGTGTGCTGGCTCCTCCCCTCTATGCCCCCTCCCACAGGCAGTTATAGGTAAAACAGTGCCTGGAGAAATGACATACTTGAGAGAAGGAACGTAACAACAATAAGTGTGGTGAGATTTACACACCAGCACACCATAACATAACCGGGCCAGCATCAGCTTGCAACATAAACAGCAACAGCTGGACAGGTAACACATAACAGAGAATCTGCAGAACGTCACCACACAGAGGTGGGCACCCAAAATCCCTTATGGACTACGAGAAAAGGATTTACCGGTAGGTATAAAAATCCTATTTTCTCTATCATCCATAAGGGATATTGTAGACACATTAGTATGATGGAGATGTCCCAAAGCTTTCAAAACGGGCGGGAATGTGCGGAGACATCTGCAGCATCCTCTTTGGCCAGGGTATCACATTTGTAGAACTTCACAAGTGTGTTCTTCCCCGACCAGGTAGCAGCTCGGCATAGTTGCAAGGCCGAGACTCCCTGGGCAGCCGCCCAGGAAGACCCCACCGATCTTGTAGAGTGAGCCTTCAGAGACTGAAGAACAGGTAAGGCTGCCGACACATAGGCCTGTTGGATAGTAAGCCTAATCCAAGGAGCAATGGACTGCTTTGAAGCAGGGCAACCCTTCTTCTGCGCATCATAGAGCACGAATGAGGAATCCATCTTTCTGATCCGAGCTGTTCTCTTGACAGATTTTCAAGGCTCGCACTGCATCCAATGCCTCCGGAGGGGCAGAAGTGCCAGAACTGGACGGAATCACAATAGGTCGATTCAAGTGAAACGTGGAGACCACCTTCAGCAGGAACTGCTGTCTCGTAAAAGACCAAGGGGTAAATTGACTAAGGTGGGAGATTTTTAGAACTGGTGATGTTGTCTATAGCAACCAATCAGATTATATCTATTATCTGCTAGAAGCAGCTAGATAAATGGTAAGTAGAATCTGATTGGTTGCCATGGGCAACATCACCAGTTCTAAAAATCTCCCACCTTAGTAAATTTACCTCCAAGTATGGACTTTTAAACGATAAGGCCCCCAATTCCGAGACACGTCTAGCAGAAGCCAGGGCCAGTAACATAACCGTCTTCCACATTAGGTACTTGTCTTCCACCATCATCAGAGGTTCAAACCAGGAGGACTGCAGAAAAAGTAACACCACATCAAAATCCCAAGGTGCCATAGGCGGCACAAACAGAGGTTGTATGTGAAGCACCCCTTGCAAGAAGGTCTGAAGTTCTGGCAATAGAGCCAACTACTTCTGGAAGAAGACGGAAAGAGCTGAAATATGGACCTTAATGGATCCCAGATGAAAGCCTTTATCCACTCGAGCCTGCAGGAAACGAAGGAATCTTCCCAAGAGAAAGTCTGCAGATTGATATGTGCGTTCCTCGCACCAGGAGACATATCTCCGCCAGATATGATGATAGTGTTTAGATGTCATAAGTTTTCTGGCTTGCACTATAGTGGCAATGACCGCTTAACTTCCATGCCATCAAACAAAGCCACCGTAAGTCCGGGTAGATGAACGGTCCTTGCTGAAGAAGATCCTTTCTTAATGGCAGAGGCCTTCTATGGACATGTCCAGAAGAGCCGCGCACCACGCTCTTTGGGGCCAATCTGGGGCAACCAAGATTGCTTGCACTCCTTGATGCCTGATCCTCTTGAGCACCTTTGGGATCAATGGAATCAGAGGAAATAGGTAGACCAGCTGGTAAGGCCAAGGCAATGTCAGCGCATCCACTGCGCTCGCCTGAGGGTCTCTGGTTCGCGAGCAATAGCAGCTAAGCTTCTTGTTGAGGCGAGATGCCATCATGTCGATCTGTGGGCATCCCCATCTGTCAATGATCTGTTGAAACACCTGAGGGTGTAGTCCCCACTCCCCCCGGATGGAGATTGTGGCGACTCAGGAAGTCCGCTTCCCAGTTGTCCACTCCTGGAATGAAGATTGCGGACAGCGCTCTTGCATTTCTTTCCGCCCAGAGGAAATCCTTGATACTTCTTGCATGCAGGCCCTGCTTTTTGTCCCACCTTGTTGATTGATGTACACCACAGCCGTGGCGTTGTCCGACTGAACCTGGATTGCCAGATTCCTGAGCAGAAGGGAGGCTTGAATCAGAGCATTGTAAATAGCCCCAAGTTTCATGATGTTGTTTGGAAGTAGGGTCTCTTGAGCAGACCACCTGCCCTGGAACTGCGCCCCCTGGTTGACAACTCCCCATCCTCTTAGACTCGCATCTGTCTTGAGGAGGACCCAATCCTGAATCTCGAAGCGTCGACCTTCCAGGAGATTGGAAGACTGTAGCCACCACAGGAGAGAAATCCTGGCCTGTTGTGACAGCTGAATCATCCGGTGCATCTGGAGATGGGAACTGGACCACTTGTTCAGGATGTCCAATTGGAACGTTCTGGCATGGAACCATCCATACTGTATTGCCTCGTCCGATGCCACCATCTTTCCCAATAATTTTATGCAAAGATGAATGGAAACTCGAGCAGGTCTGAGGATCATGCGAACCATTTCCTAAACATAGGAACATAGAATTTGTCGGCAGATAAGAACCACTTGGCCCATCTAGTCTGCCCCTTTTTTTTTTTTTATATTATTTTTATCTCTAACCTTATTTGATCCTTATTTCTTTGTAAGGATATCCTTATGTCTATCCCATGCATGTTTAAATTGCTCTACTGTCTTAGCCTCTACCACCTCTGATGGGAGGCTATTCCACTTGTCCACTACCCTTTCTGTGAAATAATTTTTCCGCAAATTTCCCCTGAACCTCCTCCCCTCCAGTCTCAGTGCATGTCCTCGTGTCCTATTGCTTCTCTTCATTTGGAGAATGTTTCCCTCCTGGACTTTGTTAAAACCCTTGATATATTTGAAAGTTTCTATCATGTCCCCCCTTTCCCTTCTCTGCTCCAAACTATACATATTGAGATTTCTCAGTCTTTCTGGGTATGTTTTGTGATGTAGGCCATGCACCATTTTAGTTGCCCTCCTTTGTACAGTTTCTAATGTATTAATATCCTTTTGAAGATATGGCCTCCAGAACTGAATACAGTATTCTAGATGAGGCCGTACCAATGACATATACAGTGGCATTATTACTTCTTTCTTTCTGCTGCTGATTCCTCTCCCAATGCAGCCAAGCATCTGACTAGCCTTCCTCATTGCCTTGTTACATTGCTTACCTGCCTTTAAGTCATCTGAAATAGTGACTCCTAGATCCCTTTCCTCCTCAGTAGTTCCCAGTATAGTGCCATTAATACTGTATTTAGCTTTAGGATTTTTGAGACCCAAGTGCATGATTTTGCATTTTTTGGCATTAAACTGTAATTGCCAGACTCTTGACCATTCCTCTAGTCTACCTAGATCCTCAATCATTTGTTTTACCCCACCTGGTGTGTCTACCCTGTTGCATACCTTTGTGTCATCTGCAAAAAGGCATACTTTCCCTTTAATGCCATTTGCAATGTCACCAATAAAGATATTAAAAAGCACTGGTCCAAGTATAGATCCCTGGGGTACTCCACTGGTAACATTTCCCTCCTGTGAATGCACTCCATTTACCACAACTCTGTTTTCTATCCTTCAACCAAGATCTTATCCATTCAATAATCCTAATATCCAATCCCAAACTTTCAAGTTTATTTAGCAGTCTGCGATGTGGAACTGTGTCAAAAGTAGTGATGAGCACCGGAAATTTTTCGGGTTTTGTGTTTTGGTTTTGGGTTCGGTTCCGCGGCCGTGTTTTGGGTTCGAACGCGTTTTGGCAAAACCTCACCGAATTTTTGTTGTTGGATTCGGGTGTTTTTTTCAAAAAACCCTAAAAAACAGCTTAAATCATAGAATTTGGGGGTCATTTTGATCCCAAAGTATTATTAACCTCAATAACCATAATTTACACTCATTTTCAGTCTATTCTGAACACCTCACACCTCACAATATTATTTTTAGTCCTAAAATTTGCACCGAGGTCGCTGGATGACTAAGCTCAGCGACCCAAGTGGCCGACACAAACACCTGGCCCATCTAGGAGTGGCACTGCAGTGTCACGCAGGATGGCCCTTCCAAAAACTACTCCCCAAACAGCACATGACGCAAAGAAAAATGAAAGAAAAAAGAGGTGCAAGATGGAATTGTCCATGGGCCCTCCCACCCACCCTTATGTTGTATAAACAGGACATGCACACTTTAACCAACCCATCATTTCAGTGACAGGGTCTGCCACACGACTGTGACTGAAATGACGGGTTGGTTTGGACCCCCACCAAAAAAGAAGCAATTAATCTCTCCTTGCACAAACTGGCTCTACAGAGGCAAGATGTCCACCTCATCATCATCCTCCGATATATCACCGTGTACATCCCCCTCCTCACAGATTATCAATTCGTCCCCACTGGAATCCACCATCTCAGCTCCCTGTGTACTTTGTGGAGGCAATTGCTGCTGGTGAATGTCTCCACGGAGGAATTGATTATAATTCATTTTAATGAACATCATCTTCTCCACATTTTCTGGATGTAACCTTGTACGCCGATTGCTAACAAGATGAGCGGCGGCACTAAACACTCTTTCGGAGTACACACTTGTGGGAGGGCAACTTAGGTAGAATAAAGCCAGTTTGTGCAAGGGCCTCCAAATTGCCTCTTTTTCCTGCCAGTATAAGTACGGACTGTCTGACGTGCCTACTTGGATGCGGTCACTCATATAATCCTCCACCATTCTTTCAATGGGGAGAGAATCATATGCAGTGACAGTAGACGACATGTCCGTAATCGTTGTCAGGTCCTTCAGTCCGGATCAGATGTCAGCATCAGCAGTCGCTCCAGACTGCCCTGCATCACCGCCAGCGGGTGGGCTCAGAATTCTGAGCCTTTTCCTCGCACCCCCAGTTGCGGGAGAATGTGAAGGAGGAGATGTTGACAGGTCGCGTTCCGCTTGACTTGACAATTTTGTCACCAGCAGTTCTTTGAACCCCAGCAGACTTGTGTCTGCCGGAAAGAGAGATCCAAGGTAGGTTTTAAATCTAGGATCGAGCACGGTGGCCAAAATGTAGTGCTCTGATTTCAACAGATTGACCACCTGTGAATCCTTGTTAAGCGAATTAAGGGCTCCATCCACAAGTCCCACATGCCTAGCGGAATCGCTCTGTGTTAGCTCCTCCTTCAATGTCTCCAGCTTCTTCTGCAAAAGCCTGATGAGGGGAATGACTTGACTCAGGCTGGCAGTGTCTGAACTGACTTCACGTGTGGCAAGTTCAAAAGGTTGCAGAACCTTGCACAACGTTGAAATCATTCTCCACTGCGATTGAGACAGGTGCATTCCACCTCCTATATCGTGCTCAGTTGTATAGGCTTGAATGGCCTTTTGCTGCTCCTCCAACCTCTGAAGCATATAGAGGGTTGAATTCCACCTCGTTACCACTTCTTGCTTCAGATGATGGCAGGGCAGGTTCAGGCGTTTTTGGTGGTGCTCCAGTCTTCTGTACGTGGTGCCTGTACGCCGAAAGTGTCCCGCAATTCTTCTGGCCACCGACAGCATCTCTTGCACGCCCCTGTCGTTTTTAAAAAAATTCTGCACCACCAAATTCAAGGTATGTGCAAAACATGGGACGTGCTGGAATTTGCCCAGATTTAATGCACACACAATATTGCTGGCGTTGTCCGATGCCACAAATCCACAGGAGAGTCCAATTGGGGTAAGCCATTCCGCGATGATCTTCCTCAGTTGCCGTAAGAGGTTTTCAGCTGTGTGCGTATTCTGGAAAGCGGTGATACAAAGCGTAGCCTGCCTAGGAAAGAGTTGGCGTTTGCGAGATGCTGCTACTGGTGCCGCCGCTGCTGTTCTTGCGGCGGGAGTCCATACATCTACCCAGTGGGCTGTCACAGTCATATAGTCCTGACCCTGCCCTGCTCCACTTGTCCACATGTCCGTGGTTAAGTGGACATTGGGTACAACTGCATTTTTTAGGACACTGGTGAGTCTTTTTGAGGTCTGTGTACATTTTCGGTATCGCCTGCCTAGAGAAATGGAACCTAGATGGTATTTGGTACCGGGGACACAGTACCTCCAACAAGTCTCTAGTTGGCTCTGCAGTAATGATGGAATGATGGATACCGGAACCACGTTTCTCACCGCCCAGGATGCCAAGGCCTCAGTTATCCGCTTTGCAACAGGATGACTGCTGTGATATTTCATCTTCCTCGCAAAGGACTGTTGGACAGTCAATTGCTTGGTGGAAGTAATAAAAGTGGGCTTACGACTTCCCCTCTGGGATGACCATCGACTCCCAGCAGCGCCAGCAGCAGTAGGCGTTACACGCAAGGATGCATCGGAGGAATCCCAGGCAGGAGAGGACTCGTCAGAATTGCCAGTGACATGGCCTGCAGGACTATTGGCATTCCTGGGGAAGGAGGAAATTGACACTGAGGGAGTTGGTGGGGTGGTTTGCGTGAGCTTGGTTACAAGAGGAAGGGATTTACTGGTCAGTGGACTGCTTCCGCTGTCGCCCAAAGTTTTTGAACTTGTCACTGACTTATGATGAATGCGCTGCAGGTGACGTATAAGGGAGGATGTTCCGAGGTGGTTAACGTCCTTACCCCTACTTATTACAGCTTGACAAAGGCAACACACGGCTTGACAAATGTTGTCCGCATTTCTGTTGAAATACTTCCACACCGAAGAGCTGATTTTTTTGGTATTTTCACCAGGCATGTCAATGGCCCTATTCCTCCCACGGACAACAGGTGTCTCCCCGGGTGCCTGACTTAAACAAACCACCTCACCATCAGAATCCTCCTGGTCAATTTCCTCCCCAGCAACACCCATATCCTCCTCATCCTGGTGTACTTCAACACTGACATCTTCAATCTGACTATCAGGAACTGGACTGCGGGTGCTCCTTCCAGCACTTGCAGGGGGCGTGCAAATGGTGGAAGGCGCATGCTCTTCACGTCCAGTGTTGGGAAGGTCAGGCATCGCAACCGACACAATTGGACTCTCCTTGTGGATTTGTGATTTTGAAGAACGCACAGTTCTTTGCTGTGCTTTTGCCAGCTTGAGTATTTTCATTTTTCTAGCGAGAGGCTGAGTGCTTCCATCCTCATGTGAAGCTGAACCACTAGCCATGAACATAGGCCAGGGCCTCAGCCGTTCCTTGCCACTCCGTGTGGTAAATGGCATATTGGCAAGTTTACGCTTCTCCTCCGACAATTTTATTTTAGATTTTTGAGTCCTTTTTTTTACTGATATTTGGTGTTTTGGATTTTACATGCTCTGTACTATGACATTGGGCATCGGCCTTGGCAGACGACGTTGATGGCATTTCATCGTCTCGGCCATGACTAGTGGCAGCAGCTTCAGCACGAGGTGGAAGTCGATCTTGATCTTTCCCTAGTTTTGGAACCTCAACATTTTTGTTCTCCATATTTTAATAGGCACAACTAAAAGGCACCTCAGGTAAACAATGGAGATGGATGGATACTAGTATACTTAGGGATGGACCAGCGACTGCCGACACAGAGGTAGCTACAGCCGTGGACTACCGTACTGCGTCTGCTGCTAATATAGACTGGATGATAATGATATAAAAAATATATATATATCACTACTGCAGCCGGACTTTTTCAGGCAGACAATCACAATATACTGGTGGTCAGTGGTCACTGGTCAGTCACACTGGCAGTGGCACTCTGGCAGCAAAAGTGTGCACTGTTAATGTACTCCTGCTATAACTGCTCCCCAGTCTCCCCCACAATTAAGCTGTGTGAGCAGTGAGCACTCAGCACAGTCAGATATACATAGATGATGCAGCACACTGAGGCTGAGCACAGATATGGTATACTGTGTCACTGTGTATCGTTTTTTTTCAGGCAGAGAACGGATTATATTAAATAATAATAAAACTGCACTGGTGGTCACTGGTCAGTCACTAGTAAACTCTGCACTCTCTGAGTACTCCTAAGCTCCAGTAAATCAAGTGTCTCACTCTCACTCTCTATCTATTTCTATTCTAAACGGAGAGGACGCCAGCCACGTCCTCTTCCTATCAATCTCAATGCACGTGTGAAAATGGCGGCGACGCGCGGCTCCTTATATAGAATCCGAGCCTCGCGAGAATCCGACAGCGGGATGATGACGTTCGGGCGCGCTCGGGTTAACCGAGCAAGGCGGGAAGATCCGAGTCTGCCTCGGACCCGTGTAAAAAGGCTGAAGTTCGGGGGGGGTTCGGATTCCGAGGAACCGAACCCGCTCATCACTAGTCAAAAGCCTTACTAAAGTCTAGATAAGCTATATCCATGGCTCCACCTTTATCCATCACTTTAGTCACACAATCAAAAAAGTCAATAAGATTTGTTTGACATGATCTCCCCCCAGTGAATCCATGCTGTTTGGGATCCAGTAAATTGCCGGATTTGAGATAATCTACAACTCTTTCTTTTAAGAGTGTTTCCATCAATTTCCCTACTACTGATGTAAGACTCACTGGTCTGTAGTTGTTTGCCTCTTCCTTGCTTCCACTTTTGTGCAGTGGGACTACGTTTGCTCTTTTCCAGTCCCCTGGAATTACTCCTGTAGCTAATGACTGGTTTAATAATTCTGTCAATGGTGCTACCAGCACCTCTTTAAGTTCTTTTAGTATCCTTGGATGCATCCCATCTGGCCCCATAGATTTGTCCACTTTCAGCTTTGAGAGTTCTGTTAGGACCTTCTCCTCTGTAAATGTACTTGTTTCATTTCCCTGAATATCCCTGCAACTTAACTGTGGCCCCTTCCCCTCTCTTTCAGTAGTAAATACTGAGCAAAAAATAAGAATTTACTTACCGATAATTCTATTTCTCGTAGTCCGTAGTGGATGCTGGGGACTCCGTCAGGACCATGGGGAATAGCGGCTCCGCAGGAGACAGGGCACAAAAGTAAAAGCTTTAGGATCAGGTGGTGTGCACTGGCTCCTCCCCCTATGACCCTCCTCCAAGCCTCAGTTAGGATACTGTGCCCAGACGAGCGTACACAATAAGGAAGGATTTTGAATCCCGGGTAAGACTCATACCAGCCACACCAATCACACTGTACAACCTGTGATCTGAACCCAGTTAACAGCATGATAACAGCGGAGCCTCTGAAAAGATGGCTCACAACAATAATAACCCGATTTTTGTAACAATAACTATGTACAAGTATTGCAGACAATCCGCACTTGGGATGGGCGCCCAGCATCCACTACGGACTACGAGAAATAGAATTATCGGTAAGTAAATTCTTATTTTCTCTGACGTCCTAAGTGGATGCTGGGGACTCCGTCAGGACCATGGGGATTATACCAAAGCTCCCAAACGGGCGGGAGAGTGCGGATGACTCTGCAGCACCGAATGAGAGAACTCCAGGTCCTCCTCAGCCAGGGTATCAAATTTGTAGAATTTTTCAAACGTGTTTGCCCCTGACCAAGTAGCAGCTCGGCAAAGTTGTAAAGCCGAGACCCCTCGGGCAGCCGCCCTAGATGAGCCCACCTTCCTTGTGGAATGGGCATTTACATATTTTGGCTGTGGCAGGCCTGCCACAGAATGTGCAAGCTGAATTGTACTACACATCCAACTAGCAATCGTCTGCTTAGAAGCAAGAGCACCCAGTTTGTTGGGTGCATACAGGATAACAGCAAGTCAGTTTTCCTGACTCCAGCCGTCCTGGAAACCTATATTTTCAGGGCCCTGACAACATCTAGCAACTTGGAGTCCTCCAAGTCCCTAGTAGCCGCAGGTACCACAATAAGCTGGTTCAGGTGAAACGCTGACACCACCTTAGGGAGAAACTGGGGACGAGTCCGCAGCTCTGCCCTGTCCGAATGGACAATCAGATATGGGCTTTTGTAAAACAAAGCCGCCAATTCTGACACTCGCCTGGCCGAGGCCAGGGCCAACAGCATGGTCACTTTCCATGTGAGATATTTCAAATCCACAGATTTGAGCGGTTTAAACCAATGTGATTTGAGGAATCCCAGAACTACGTTGAGATCCCACAGTGCCACTGGAGGCACAAAAGGGGGATTGTATTCGCAGTACTCCCTTGACAAACTTCTGGACTTCAGGAACTGAAGCCAATTCTTTCTGGAAGAAAATCGACAGGGCCGAAATTTGAACCTTAATGGACCCCAATTTGAGGCCCATAGACACTCCTGTTTGTAGGAAATGCAGGAATCGACCGAGTTGAAATTCCTCCGTGGGGGCCTTCCTGGCCTCACACCATGCAACATATTTTCGCCAAATGCGGTGATAATGTTGTGCGGTCACCTCCTTCCTGGCTCTGACCAGGGTAGGGATGACCTCTTCCGGAATGCCTTTTTCCCTTAGGATCCGGCGTTCAACCGCCATGCCGTCAAACGCAGCCGCGGTAAGTCTTGGAACAGACATGATCCTTGCTGAAGCAAGTCCCTTCTTAGTATCTCTTGAAGTTCCGGGTAGCAAGTCCTTCTTGGCCAATCCGGAGCCACGAGTATAGTTCTTACTCCTCTCCGTCTTATAATTCTCAGTACCTTGGGTATGAGAGGCAGAGGAGGGAACACATACACCGACTGGTACACCCACTGTGTTACCAGAGCGTCCCAGCTATTGCCTGAGGGTCTCTTAACCTGGCTTCAAAGGAAAGGGAAGAATTGGACTTGATATGGCGCACTCTAACAAAATATACTTATTTAAAATATAACTTTTATTTTTATTTTATTTTAAAAAGCCAGGTACTGTGAAATATTAAAAAATATAGAGACAAGTGTGAGACAAAGTGTAACATATAATGTTAAAAATCCACACTCTCAAATTCCACCGTGCTGTGCAATGTCTTATATGTGTATTAAATTTGTTCTAGGTTCTATGACCTTATTGTATCAAACTACTGGTGCTGTCAGAATGTGATCACAATTTTTAATCGGATTGACAATTTATCTGGACTTTACATCACTATTGTGTTATCTGTTAATTAATATTGGTGCATTTCCTGTACTTGATCTGCTGGGTGTCGAATGACCACCGAAGAATCCTTGCTGCCATTGCCCTCCTGCTTCTTGTGCCGCCCTGTCTGTTTACGTGGGCGACTGCCGTGATGTTGTCCGACTGGATCAGCACCGGTTGACTTTGAAGCAGAGGTCTTCCTAGGCTCAGAGCATTGTAAATTGCCCTTAGCTCCAGTATATTTATGTGGAGAGAAGTCTCCAGACTTGACCACACTCCTTGGAAATTTCTTCCCTGTGTGACTGCTCCCCAGCCTCTCAGGCTGGCATCCGTGGTCACCAGAACCCAGTCCTGAATGCCGAATGTGCTGCCCTCTAGTAGATGAGCACTCTGCAGCCACCACAGAAGAGACACCCTTGTCCTTGGAGACAGGATTATCCGCTGATGCATCTGAAGATGCGATCCGGACCATTCGTCCAGCAGATCCCACTGAAAAATTCTTGCGTGAAATCTGCCGAATGGAATCGCTTCGTAAGAAGCCACCATTTTTCCCAGGACTCTTGTGCATTGATGCACTGACACTTGGCCTGGTTTTAGGAGGTTTCTGACTAGCTCGGATAACTCCCTGGCTTTCTCCTCGGGGAGAAACACCTTTTTCTGGACTGTGTCCAGAATCATCCCTAGGAACAGCAGACGTGTCGTCGGAAACAGCTGCGATTTTGGAATATTTAGAATCCACCCGTGCTGTCGTAGAACTACTTGAGATAGTGCTACTCCGACCTCCAACTGTTCTCTGGACCTTGCCCTTATCAGGAGATCGTCCAAGTAAGGGATAAATAAGACGCCTTTTCTTTGAAGAAGGATCATCATTTCGGCCATTACCTTGGTAAAGACCCGGGGTGCCGTGGACAATCCAAACGGCAGCGTCTGAAACTGATAGTGACCGTTCTGTACCACGAACCTGAGGTACCCTTGGTGAGAAGGGCAAATTGGGACATGGAGGTAAGCATCCTTGATGTCCAGGGACACCATATAGTCCCCTTCTTCCTGGTTCTCTATCACTGCTCTGAGTGACTCCATCTTGATTTGAACCTTTGTATGTAAGTGTTCAAAGATTTCAGATTTAGAATAGGTCTCACCGAGCCGTCTGGCTTCAGTACCACAATATAGTGTGGAATAATACTCCTTTCCTTGTTGTAGGAGGGGTACTTTGATTATCACCTGCTGGGAATACAGCTTGTGAATTGTTTCCAATACTGCCTCCCTGTCGGAGGGAGACGTTGGTAAAGCAGACTTCAGGAACCTGCGAGGGGGAGACGTCTCGAATTTCCAATCTGTACCCCTGGGATACTACTTGTAGGATCCAGGGGTCCACTTGCGAGTGAGCCCACTGCGCGCTGAAACTCTTGAGACGACCCCCCACCGCACCCGAGTCCGCTTGTACGGCCCCAGCGTCATGCTGAGGACTTGGCAGAAGCGGTGGAGGGCTTCTGTTCCTGGGAAGGGGCTGCCTGCTGTAATCTTCTTCACTTTCCTCTATCCCTGGGCAGATATGACTGGCCTTTTGCCCGCTTGCCCTTATGGGGACGAAAGGACTGAGGCTGAAAAGACGGTGTCTTTTTCTTTATACGGCAATACTTCCATGTGCCGTTTGGAATCTGCATCACCTGACCACTGTCGTGTCCATAAACATCTTCTGGCAGATATGGACATCGCACTTACTCTTGATGCCAGAGTGCAAATATCCCTCTGTGCATCTCGCATATATAGAAATGCATCCTTTAAATGCTCTATAGTCAATAAAATACTGTCCCTGTCAAGGGTATCAATATTTTCAGTCAGGGAATCCGACCAAGCCACCCCAGCGCTGCACATCCAGGCTGAGGCGATCGCTGGTCGCAGTATAACACCAGTATGTGTGTATATACTTTTTAGGATATTTTCCAGCCTCCTATCAGCTGGCTCCTTGAGGGCGGCCGTATCTGGAGACGGTAACGCCACTTGTTTTGATAAGCGTGTGAGCGCCTTATCCACCCTAAGGGGTGTTTCCCAACGCGCCCTAACTTCTGGCGGGAAAGGGTATAACGCCAATAATTTTCTATCGGGGGAAACCCACGCATCATCACACACTTCATTTAATTTATCTGATTCAGGAAAAACTACAGGTAGTTTTTTCACACCCCACATAATACCCTTTTTTGTGGTACTTGTAGTATCAGAAATATGTAACACCTCCTTCATTGCCCTTAACATGTAACGTGTGGCCCTAATGGAAAATACGTTTGTTTCTTCACCGTCGACACTGGAGTCAGTGTCCGTGTCTGTGTCTGTGTCGACCGACTGAGGTAAATGGGCGTTTTAAAGCCCCTGACGGTGTTTGAGACGCCTGGACAGGTACTAATGGGTTTGCCGGCCGTCTCATGTCTCATGACCTTGCAGCGTGTTGACATTATCACGTAATTCCCTAAATAAGCCATCCATTCCGGTGTCGACTCCCTAGAGAGTGACATCACCATTACAGGCAATTGCTCCGCCTCCTCACCAACATCGTCCTCATACATGTCGACACACACGTACCGACACACAGCACACACACAGGGAATGCTCTGATAGAGGACAGGACCCCACTAGCCCTTTGGGGAGACAGAGGGAGAGTTTGCCAGCACACACCAAAACGCTATAATTATACAGGGACAACCTTATATAAGTGTTTTCCCTTATAGCATCTTAATATATAATAATATCGCCAAATAAGTGCCCCCCCTCTCTGTTTTAACCCTGTTTCTGTAGTGCAGTGCAGGGGAGAGCCTGGGAGCCTTCCTAGCAGCGGAGCTGTGTAGGAAAATGGCGCTGTGTGCTGAGAATAGGCCCCGCCCCCTTTTCGGCGGGCTTCTTCTCCCGTTTTTCTGACAACCTGGCAGGGGTTAAATACATCCATATAGCCCCAGAGGCTATATGTGATGTATTTTTAGCCAGCATAGGTACTTTCATTGCTGCCCAGGGCGCCCCCCCAGCGCCCTGCACCCTCAGTGACCGTTGGTCTGAAGTGTGCTGAGAGCAATGGCGCACAGCTGCAGTGCTGTGCGCTACCTCATGAAGACTGAGAAGTCTTCAGCCGCCGATTTCTGGACCTCTTCTCTCTTCAGCATCTGCAAGGGGGTCGGCGGCGCGGCTCCGGTGACCCATCCAGGCTGTACCTGTGATCGTCCCTCTGGAGCTAGTGTCCAGTAGCCTAAGAAGCCAATCCATCCTGCACGCAGGTGAGTTCACTTCTTCTCCCCTAAGTCCCTCGTTGCAGTGAGCCTGTTGCCAGCAGGACTCACTGAAAATAAAAAACCTAACAAAACTTTTACTCTAAGCAGCTCTTTAGGAGAGCCACCTAGATTGCACCCTTCTCGGCCGGGCACAAAAACCTAACTGAGGCTTGGAGGAGGGTCATAGGGGGAGGAGCCAGTGCACACCACCTGATCCTAAAGCTTTTACTTTTGTGCCCTGTCTCCTGCGGAGCCGCTATTCCCCATGGTCCTGACGGAGTCCCCAGCATCCACTTAGGACGTCAGAGAAATAATCATTAATATGATATGCTATTAAATTGTCTCCTTCAACAAGACTCCCAGTGTCCGTCTTTAGTTTTATAATTCCGCCTTTTGTTTTTCTCCTTTCGCTTATATACCTAAAAAAAAGTTTTGCCTCCTTTACCCACTGACTGGGCCATTTTCTCCTCAGCTTGTGCCTTTGCACATCTGATTACCTTCTTTGTCTCCTTCTGTCTAACAAGATATATCTTTTTGTCTTCATTATTTGCTTATATTTCCTAAAAGCCATCTTTTTTGCTCTCACAATATTTGCTACTTCTTTTGCAAACCACACTGGCTTCCTTTTCCTTGTGTTTTTCCTAACAGTTTTGATACAAAGGTCTGTTGCCTTCAATATTGCACATTTTAATGTTTCCCACCTCTCCTGCACGGTTTCCAAGTTCCTCCACTCTGCCAAAGAATCGCTTACACATTTTCCCATCACTACAAAATCAGCCTTCCTAAAATCCAACACCTTTGTTTTTGTATGGGACGAGTCAGTCTCTGTCTTAATGCTGAACCATACTGCTTGATGATCACTGGATCCCAGGTTTTCACCCACTTTTACGTCCGATAATCTGTCTCCATTTGTAAGTATTAAGTCTAATATTGCGTCTTTCCAAGTGGGCTCCCTCACCAATTGGTGGAGGGATGCTCCCTGAAGGGAATTTAAAATGTTCCTACTTCTAGTGAAACTAGCAACAGACACCTCCCAGTTTCCTGGAGTGTTCTCGCTTTTTCCACCGGGAGGAACACTCTGTGCTACAGTATCTAGTAGCATACCCAGAAACAGGAGCCGCTGAGACGGTTCCAGGTGGGACTTCTGTAGATTGAGGATCCACCCGTAGCGAGACAGAAGTTGGATAGTGTGATCTATATAGAGCAGTAGAAGCTCCCGGGAACTCGCTTTTATCAGGAGATTTTCCAGGTAAGGGACTATATTGACCCCCTGGACTCTGAGTTGAAACATAATTTCTGCCATCGCCTTCATGAACACCCTCGGAGCTGTAGCCAGGCCGAAGGGTAACGCCTGGAACTGGTAGTGATCGTTCAGCAGGGTGAACCTCATATAGCCCTGATGAGGAGGCCAAATTGGGATATGGAGGTAGGCATCCTTGATATCTAGAGACACTAGGAACTCCTGGTGTTCCAGGCCTGCGATCACTGCTCTCAAAGATTCCATCTTGAATTTGAAAACCTTCAGGTAAGGATTCAAGGACTTCAGATTCAAAATGGGTCTCACAGAGCCGTCTGGTTTTGGTACTAAGAATAGGCTGGAGTAGTAACCTTGTCCTTGTTGATCCAGGGGCACCAGAACAATGACCTGGGACTGGACCAACTTTGTGATGGCCAGTAGCAGTATTACACGCATATTTTTCAAAGCTGGTAAGCTTGATTTGAAAAATCGTTGGGGAGGAGCACCGTCGAACTCCAGCTTGTAACCCTGAGAGATGAGTTCCCTTACCCAGGCATCCTGGCAGGAACCTTCCCAGATATGGCTGAAGCGATGTAACCGCGCTCCCACCATGAGATCCTCTCGGGGTGGGTGGGCACTGTCATGCTGAAGCTTTTGCGGAAGCTGAACTGGCACTCTGTTCCTGAGAGCCGGCAACGGCTGGTTTCTTAGGCTTATATCTGTTGCCTCTAGCTGCATTGGAGGCACCCCTGGGCCTAGATCAAAATCTGGTGGACCGAAAGTACTGGGTAAGTACGTCTAGCAGGCAGAGCCCCAGAGGGAAGAAACATGGATTTTCCAGCAGTAACCTTGGAAATCCATGCGTCCAATTCATCTCCAAAGAGCCATTTACCTGTAAAGGGAAGAGATTCCACATTTTGTTTGGAGTCAGCATCTGCAATCCACTGACGCAACCATATGGCTCTGCGTGCAGATACAGCCATAGCAGTGGTCCTAGCATTATTATTGCCAATATCTTTTAGGAGTCACAGAGGACTCTAGCCGTGTCCTGAATGTGTTTCAGGAAAGTAACTGTAATAACCAAGGTCACATCCCCCGAGAGACCCTCTTGAATCTAAGTAGCCCAGGAATGAATTGCATGTGTCATCCAGCAGCCTGCAATGACTGGTCTTTGAGATACACCTGCAGCAGTGTAGATAGATTTCAGTGTGGCCTCAATTTTTCTATCCCCCGGGGCCTTTACCGTAAAGGATCCTGGGGCAGGGAGTACCGCCTTTTTGGAAAGGCGAGAGACAGAGACATTTACAGCTGGAGATTTCAGCCCAGAACTTTCTGTCTTCAGGGGCAAAGGGAAAGGTATGCAAAAATCATTTTGACACCTGAATTTTTTTATCAGGAAAAGTAACTGTCCGTTTGTCTTGTGGGAGGAAAAATTACTGATTTGTAGCGTCCTCCAGGGGGAGCTTTAGCATATCCCTTATAGCCAAAATGAGGGGTTCAATACCCTGTGCAGGGGTGGAGTCCCCACTTATGGGTTCCGCATCATCCTGTATATCATCATCAGTATCTGATAGGAGTGCAGGTAAAGCACGTTTATGTGCACCTGTCTTAGACAGGAGTGGATGGGGCATAAGCCCTGGCAGCCAGACTTGCTACTGCTTGTTGCAGTTCTTGTGTTTTATTGGCATTAGCAGTTAATTGAGATGACATATCAGACATCTTTTTTTTTTTTTTTTTTACAAACACTGCATAATTTTTGTTTCACCATTATGGAGTAAAACACAATAACACATACAACACAGACTGAGTTACAAACAAGCCTGCCCTATTGCATGTGAGAGAAGACAAGGAGATAGAGAGGACACCAACAAACCAACGTTGCAGAGCCCCAGTGAGGCAGTCAGCGTTTATTTAATATAGATATTATCAGTTAAACGGTTTCCAACTAGGATTCCCCTAGAAGAATATGGTGCACAAATAGCGGCTCTCCCCCTACTCAAACATCCTGTACCAGTGATCCAGCGCGTGACAGACCGGAAGTGCTGTGAGAGGTTGCTGCTGCTTATGCAGAGGAAGGCGCCAAAATGCCGCTGAGCCCGCTGATATAGCTCCGCCCCCCGTAATGGCGCAGAAGCTACTGTACATATTTATACTGGCTGTCTCCTCGCTGTAGTGTCACGTAAATGTTAAGTACAGCAAATGTCAGCCAGTGTCACGCAGGAGCCTCAGCGGGTGTCCCCCAGGAGGGACCCGTTTGCCTCACCCGCGCTTTTGTTGCACCATGAACTGGGGGACCCCCATAGCGGGATCCCCGGTTTGTACTCACCACAGACGATCACTTCAGGCAGCGTTAGGGGTGTGCAGCATGCTGCGACAACTAAGGCACAGTGCCCCGCTGAACAAACAGCCCCACAGGACGGTGGTCCTGCAGCGGGGAAGCGGCTCTGAACCTCACGAGTCCAGTGACCGTAACCGTACCCCCCCCCCCCCCCCCACCCAACGCACAGGTATGCTTTTGCTCAAACAGCATACCGAAAATAATAAAGTTTTAAAAGAAATTGAAGAAAACTCTCTGGAGCTGCAGAGTGTGCTTCCTCTACTGAGGGCACTTTTTTCTAAACTGCCTGTGGGAGGGGGCATAGAGGGGAGGAGCCAGCACACCCAGTGGAAGAAATTTAAAGTGCACCGGCTCCTTTGGACCCCGTCTATGCCCTATCGTACTAATGTGTCCCCAATATCCCTTATGGATACTTGTATTTTTGGGTGAAAGTATAATAAAAGAAAAAAGCGCAACATTTAACTTGCAATTCCTGTCCTGTTTGTGCGGAATGATAATGCAGTCTTAGGCAGTCAGCACTTGGAATAGGAAGACTTTGATGTGCTAAATTACATGAATCCTCAATGTGGTGAATAGGCTTATTATATAAAGCAGGGTTTCCCTCTCCTGTCTGTCTGAAAAGATTTCCCTAGTAATTTCTAATGTGTCTAAATAGTGACCTTTCTGAACAAACATCATTATGATCATCAATTTGATTCACCCCAACAACTCTCTTCCCAAACTCCCCATTTACTTACCTATTGCAGTAATCTAGGCTATTAATAGCTGATTAATGCAGCACAGGTAACTGCAATAGGAAAACAAGTGCATTTTGTGTAGTGTGGAGGAAATGAGATGCTGGAGGGGCAGCGCACAGGGATGGCTGCGGTTATTATGATTCTGTCACTTATGACAAACAGTGCCACCAGTGGGTGATGTAAATGTCCTTAATTGTATCGAAGTAGCTCAGGTAATACTGCGGAGAAACTACCACCTATGCTAATACCTTTAAATAAAGATACATCAGTCAAAGAGGCAGAACTAGCCCTTAAATCAGTGGAAGATACCTCTATGGTTACATGTCCTGCAGGTTAAGAGTCCCAAATTCTAGATATACATCCACCTTAAAATTACTTTATCGCTGTAGGGTGGTAATCAATTAGCAGGGGAATTAATAACATACCTATTTTATCACATACATGCACTGTGTCCGTAAGTATGTCTGGCAGTCAGTATTGCCACAGAATTGTTAACTTTTTGAGACTGCATTTGATTTTTTCTTTTATATGCATGGAAACCACACGCGTGTATTGGTGTCCTACTTTTATTCATAACACAAGACTTCATATATCTTTTTTATTTGCACTACAAGTTCTGAGTTGGACTGCACACTGAGAATGAACCCATAGGCGACTTCCATCTTGAGCAGAAAGTAGTATGAACATCAACGTTTACAAATTGGGGTCCATGTGGACTCAGCTGTGATCATATAGACCACAAGTCATCACTGCATCCTGCACATTGCATCGGCACACACTGGATAACAAGTCATCACTGCATGCTGCACACACTGGATAACAAGTCATCACTGCATGCTGCACATTGCATCGGCACACACTGGAAAACAAGTCATCACTGCATGCTGCACATTGCATCGGCACACACTGGATAACAAGTCATCACTGCATGCTGCACATTGCATCGGCACACACTGGATAACAAGTCATCACTGCATGCTGCACATTGCATCGGCACACACTGGATAACAAGTCATCACTGCATGCTGCACATTGCATCGGCACACACTGGATAACAAGTCATCACTGCATGCTGCACATTGCATCGGCACACACTGGATAACAAGTCATCACTGCATGCTGCACATTGCTTCGGCACACACTGGATAACAAGTCATCACTGCATCGGCACACACTGGATAACAAGTCATCACTGCATGCTGCACATTGCTTCGGCACACACTGGATAACAAGTCATCACTGCATGCTGCACATTGCATCGGCACACACTGGATAACAAGTCATCACTGCATGCTGCACATTGCATCGGCACACACTGGATAACAAGTCATCACTGCATGCTGCACATTGCATCGGCACACACTGGATAACAAGTCATCACTGCATGCTGCACATTGCATCGGCACACACTGGATAACAAGTCAGCACGGTTATTCACATTAAATAATAAATATTACTATTAATTTGGGTAAAACGTTTATTGAGCTCATGTCCAAAATAATTTCTAATGGGAAATTTATAAAAATATAAAAAAGTTTCTACTGGACAGTCTAAAACAAAACATTATTCATTAAACTGTAACTTGTAATTATTTGTGTATTTCTCACTTTGGTCAATTGTGTTATATCAGTATTCCAGCAAAATGTATTATTTTGTGACACGTGAAAAGCATAGATCAGCTTTTTTGTAACTTTTTGTAACCTGCTGCTTACTCTACAACCCCGGCCTCCTTAATAGTAATGCGTTATCACCCCGCAATGAAGGCTTTGTCTGACAAACATTTTGATGTTTTGTATATTTTTCAACCGTTCGGTCTGCATTTTCTGCTAACCCATTACCTGCTGTACGGTGCAGCCATTTCCTTATGTAGAGAGCGGTGTGCCAGTACTGTGCCATGTATGCAAGTGGTGCTTTCTTGTCATACAAGAACTGAAGTAAAGTTTTCTTATTTATATAAGGGAAAAAAGGACTATTTTATTTTTTAGAAATTGTAAACCTGAGTATAAGAGAAAGCCAAATATATATACATTTCTGTAAATGTTATACATAATAAAGTATTTAAGGCAAGGTTTCATATGGTTTTCTGTTTATTATTGCTCCACTAAGATGAATGTCCTTTGGCTGTACATTTGGTCATTTCTTCAGTTACTGCTGTTGAAACATTATAAACATATACTCCAGCAAACCATACTGTCCACACTCTTAGCTGGCATTTTCTGTGTTTCATGTGAGGCTATGAGTCGGAAAACATCAAAGAACCAAAATCACCATGTGTGGAACTTCAGTGACCACCATAGGTGGTCTTGGCAATAAAAACAATTGAATCACAAGAGAAAATTGTTCCTTGAAAGGGATCAGGGAACCAAGAAGTAACCTCTTTGTGGGGGCACTCTTAATCAACTATTTAATTTAAAACATAACTTTTATTTAGTCAAAAATTAAAAACTAGATATAATATTTGACCTTTTCCAAACATGATTTTTTTAAAATATATGTAGAATAATTAGGTTCAAGAACAAATTAAATATGCTCAAAATTGAGAGTTCTTGGTCCTTTCTAATCAGGCCACATAGTGTTGGTCGCCCATAGGTGAAAATATAATGTCTTATGAGAAAAAACAATCAAAGTATTAGGGCAATTTCTCTTAGTACAATTCAATATTAAGAAACAGTGGTCAGAGAGATAGTCATATTCTGACCTAATGGCACGTTAAAAATTCATAGCGGGACATCCAGCCAGCAGCTTATGTCCCGCTATGAATTTTTAACGTGCCGTTAGGTCAGAATATGACTATCTCTCTGACCACTGTTTCTTAATATTGAATTGTACTAAGAGAAATTGCCCTAATACTTTGATTGTTTTTTCTCATAAGACATTATATTTTCACCTATGGGCGACCAACACTATGTGGCCTGATTAGAAAGGACCAAGAACTCTCAATTTTGAGCATATTTAATTTGTTCTTGAACCTAATTATTCTACATATATTTTAAAAAAATCATGTTTGGAAAAGGTCAAATATTATATCTAGTTTTTAATTTTTGACTAAATAAAAGTTATGTTTTAAATTAAATAGTTGATTAAGAGTGCCCCCACAAAGAGGTTACTTCTTGGTTCCCTGATCCCTTTCAAGGAACAATTTTCTCTTGTGATTCGTTTGTTTTTTGACCCTGGGGAGCACCACCAGCAGGATAATTTGCTTCTGGAATACTTTGACCAAACACTACTCCATATTGCTGGTTTGTTATATATATATATTTTTTCATCATTTTATTAATAGGTTGTGCAGGACACCTCCCCTCTTCCCCAATAAAAACAATTGTCTGGTGACCACTATAGCCGTCTGTGTGTGGTCACCAGCAGACCACATGAATAAGCCCCTATGATACCCACATGTGCACCTGGTAGGCATGTGTACCACTTAGTACATAGGATACCTCACACCCAACAGTAGTTGTAGGTAACCATCAAAGAATGCTCTGATGGATTTAGTAAAAAGTTACTAGACTTGAAAAAAGGAATTTCAACAATATATTTTTCATGTACTTTCCTTAGGTGTGGAGGTGGCTCTTACTCTCCGCTGACGCCCACAGCTTTTACATAAAACACTAGCACAAAAGATGGCTATTATCACCACTCTATTTTAAAAGTCGTGGGTGTACTGTCCCTGTAAGACATCAGTACCAGGTTTTGCTAATAAATGTAACATTTTGTTTTCTACCACAGAAGGGTAGTGTGTAAGAAGTTGTGACAGTTCGAGCATGAAAGTGACTCTAGTTGCAGACCCAGCATATATATGCTATGACAATCCACATCTGTAATCTGTGGCTGCTAAACTTACACTAGGCATATAATAGCCAATTGCTGATTGGTCACTGTGGTTCAGAGAAAATGTCACACCCAAATGAAATACTGATATCGTGGGCTTATAAAATATATATATATATATATATTTTAACTACTATATCTTCTAAACTGCTATTTCCCCCCATCTACAGTGCTCAACCCCTTCATTTCCTCCTTTCTTATCCCTCATCTATTTCTTTCCCTCCCTCTGACACCTTTCCTCCCTTTCTGTCATCTTTCTTTTTAGGCTGCTCACGCTTCCTACATCTCTAACCCCTCTCGTCTGCCTTGTTTGGTAACTCTCCCCCCTCCTCAGGCCCATCTATAGTACTGCCAGTTGTCACGCTGATCAGATGCTGGCTGTGGTTTGCGGACCGCATGGGTGTGCATGGCAGACCTATGATTGTATTTTAAACCTTTTCCATAATTTTCTGTTTAAATAATGTGGCTGCATCACTCCTGCACCCCAGACATAGTAGTGGATTAACATATGTGCTTTTATTATGATGTATTGTGAATGGGTAATAGTAAAACCAAGATAACATCACTGGACCCCACCTAAAGGTACATTTCACAGTTTAGATTTGCATGACTACTGTATTAGCAGTGAATGTGATTTGGACAATTGGTGAACACTCCGTGACAGATGCAGCATTAATAAAATGTGATTTGTCATACATTGGCCATTTTATATGGAAAAAGAATTCTATGTAACGGTATGAAAGCTGAACTACCAACTGGTGAGTGGCAGCGTGGGAGTTAGGACCAACCACCAGCCTCTTGATGACACAGTTTAGGATTGGTCCTTCCACTTATCCCCCTCCACTTTTGCTTTGGTACATGCAGATATAGTCCTCTCCCAGCCCTGGTTCTAGCTAGGTGGCAGATCAAGTGGGTACATTTCTTTCAGTAGGTGGCAGTGTTACTTTATAAAACACCCTAAACATGTTCTGAGAACATTCATCTCTATTTAAACATTACGTGATACTATAAATATATCAATGTGTATATTTTAAACACATGAAAACACATGTATGAGTAACTGGCAAATGAGAAATGATGGAGTGTAGTAATCTTGAATATAACATTTCAGAAAAACAAATGTATATTTAATTCTGCATATAAAATACCACAACATAATTACACATTATCAACGCTGGTGATTTTGGGATAACTAAATGTACAAGCCTTCAATTACCACTAAGTGATCCACGCTATTTTTATGGCCAGAGGAACATTATAATACGACTGCTGCAAAGTGGAAAATAGTAATAAAAAAGGAACACAACACATTTGTACTGTACTGGACATTTTTTTGGCAAGATAAGGATAAGTGATGCTATCAACCCATACCAAGGGTTACAGGTTCGATCCTGTATTGCGGCACATGGCCAGCTCTAAATGATGTGTTCACAAAACTAGACCCACTAACTGATTGGCAGACAGTATGGAACCACAACTGTAAGGTGGGTACTTTATCCCACCCCCTACTTTTGAACCCCTGCAGTGCTCACGATGAGTCCCACTTGTCCTTAGCAGCGAAGAGCTTAAACACAATAACCTAAAGCACTTAAATTGCCTTATTTCAAGTTTTGTAAAAAAATACGCTAGAATAAGTAAATACATATTTTGTACTGTTGTCATCATAACTCAGTTTACCATGACCTTTATAAGAACAGTCATATCTTACCTCTTTGTTATTATCGAGTATTTTTTTTTTTTTTTACCGCTTTGTTCCAAATTGTAATGCGCAATAGAATATGTTGGTATAGAAGTAAATGTTAATAAATAATCTAATCGCTTTACAGTCAACAGCACAATATATATTACTGCAAAACATTGGACACCTCTACATGTTTTGTTTAATCTTTGGCACCTAATGTTTACCAAAGTTATGTTTTTAATGAAAGGAGAGATGCATAAAAAGGAACAGCCGGTGTTTAAAAAACAAAACACCACAAACATTGCACAACATGGGTTTAAAATAAGTCTGCTTACAACTATAAACAAACAGAGAAACATCTCCATCTAGCTTTCTATTGCCTGTTTTAGCTTCTTTTTTGTTTTATCTTGTGCTGCGGATTTGCCTGCCTTGAACTTAGCCTCCGCATTAGGTTTGTGTTTCTTGTTTGCTGGTGCTCCTGCTGAACTCTCCTGTGCTGCACCTTCTTGCTGCCCAGACTTCCTCTTGTTCTTCTTATTCTTCTTCTTTTTCTTAAATTTGGTATTCGGCTGCTGTACCTCTGAATTTTCCACTTTGTCATCTGCTCCACTCTGCTTGTTCTCCTCTGCAGTTCCGGCCTTCTTCCGGTTCTTGCGTTTCTTGCTCTCTGGCAAAAAGCCTTTCTTTTTCTTTGATACATTATCAGTTGTGGGGGCATCATCCATTACTGCTTTTGTCTTTTCTTTTTTTGGACGTCTAATACAAAAAATAAAAAACAATAAAAAAATAAGATTTTAAACCTACCAGTAAATCTTTTTCTCCTAGTCTGTAGAGGATGCTGGGGACTCCGTAAGGACCATGGGGTATAGATGGGCACCGCAGGAGACATGGGCACTATAAAGAACTTTAGATGGGTGTGCACTGGCTCCTCCCTCTATGCCCCTCCTCCAGACCTCAGTTAGAGAAACTGTGCCCAGAGGAGACGGACAGTACAAGGAAAGGATTTTTGTTAATCTAAGGGCAAGATTCATACCAGCCCACACCAATCATACCATATAACCTGGAATATACGCAACCAGTTAACAGCATGAAGAAAACAGTATCAGTCAACGACTGATCTTAACTGTAACAGGGGTGGGGAACCTTTTTTCTACCAAGGGCCATTTGGATATTTATAAAATCCTTCGGGGGCCATACAAAAATTATCAACTTAAAAATTAGCCTGCCCCCAGTCAGTAGTTATGCCCCCAGTCACTTGTTATGCCCGATTAGATTTGCCCCCAGTCAGTTGTTTTGGCCCATTAGATATGCCCCGTCAGTTGTTATGCCCCCTGTAGTTATGCCCAATTAGATATGGCCCCTGTAGTTATGCCCCATTAGATATGCCCCCTGTAGTTATGCCCCATTAGATATGCCCCATTAAATATGCCCCCTAGTAGTGCCGCTTACACACACACATTAAAAGGAAAAAAAAACAACACAATGCTCACCAGCCCTGCTCCTGCTTCTGAACCGCTGCCCTCCCTCTCCTCGAAACTATTGGAGATGTCATGACGTCTCTCCCATAGCGCGGCACAGCCACACATGTAACTGCCTGAGCCAGAAGCTGGAGCTCAGGCCTCCGGCTGCTGCTGAGGAGCCGGGCGCCCGCTGGTGGTAAAATTTCAGCAGGCGCTCGGCATCTCCTCTCGTTTAGGAGAGCCTGGCCGGGCCGGATCAAGTGACTTTGAGGGCCTTATACGGCCCTCGGTCCTGAGGTTCCTTACCCCTGCTGTAACATAACCCTTATGTAAGCAACAACTATATACAAGTCATGCAGAAATATGTCCGCACTGGGACGGGCGCCCAGCATCCTCTACGGATTAGGAGAAAAAGATTTACCGGTAGGTTTAAAATCTTATTTTCTCTTACGTCCTAGAGGATGCTGGGGACGCCATAAGGACCATGGGGATTATACCAAAGCTCCAGACCGGACGGGAGAGTGCGGATGACTCTGCAGCATCGATTGAGCAAACATGAGGTCCTCATCAGCCAGGGTATCAAACTTGTAGAATTTTGCAAAAGTGTTTGAACCCGACCAAGTGGCCGCTCGGCAAAGCTGTAATGCCGAGACGCCTCGGGCAGCCGCCCAAGAAGAGCCCACCTTCCTAGTGGAATGGGCAATTACCGAATTTGGTAACGGCAATCCAGCCGTAGAATGAGCCTGCTGAATCGTGTTACAGATCCAGCGAGCAATTGTCTGCTTAGAAGCAGGAGCGCCAACTTTGTTGGCTGCATACAGGACAAACAGTGCCTGTTTTCCTAATCCGAGCCGTCCTGGCTACGTAAATTTTTAAGGCCCTGACTACATCAAGGGACTTGGAATCCTCCAAGTCTCCCGTAGCCACAGGCACCACAATAGGTTGGTTCATATGAAATGACGACACCACCTTCGGCAAAAATTGAGGACGAGTCCTCAACTCGGCTCTATCCACATGGAAAATGAGATAGGGGCTCTTATGAGACAAGGCCACCAATTCGGACACCCGCCTTGCAGATGCCAAGGCCAATAACAGGACCACCTTCCAAGTGAGAAATTTTAATTCAACTGTTTTAAGAGGCTCAAACCAGTGAGATTTTAGGAACTGTAACACCACGTTAACGTCCCATGGTGCCACTGGGGGCACAAAAGGAAGCTGGATGTGTAGCACTCCCTTTACAAAAGTCTGTACTTCTGGGAGAGAAGCCAATTCCTTCTGGAAGAATATAGATAGGGCCGAAATCTGTACCTTAATGGAGCCTAACTTTAGGCCCATATCCACTCCTGTCTGTAGAAAGTGGAGAAAACGGCCCAAGTGGAAATCTTCCATAGGAGCATTCTTGGCTTCACACCAAGATACATATTTCCTCCAAATACGGTGATAATGTTTCGCCGTCACCTCCTTCCTAGCCTTTATCAGAGTAGGGATGACTTCCTCCGGAATACCTTTCCCAGCTAGGATTCGGTGTTCAACCGCCATGCCGTCAAACGTAACCACGGTAAGTCTTAGAACACACAGGGCCCCTGCTGCAACAGGTCCTCCCTGAGAGGAAGAGGCCATGATTCTTCTGTGAGCATCTCCTGAAGATCTGAATACCAGGCCCTTCGAGGCCAATCTGGAACAATGAGTATTGTCTGCACTCTTTTTCGTCTTATGATTCTCAATATTTTTGAGATGAGAGGAAGAGGAGGGAACACATAGACCGACTGAAACACCCATGGTGTCACCAGGGCGTCCACCGCTACTGCCTGAGGGTCCCTTGACCTGGCACAATACCTCCAAAGCTTCTTGTTGAGGCGTGACGCCATCATGTCTATTTGAGGAAGTCCCCAAAGTCTTGTTATCTCTGCAAAAACTTCTTGATGAAGTCCCCACTCTCCTGGATGGAGATCGTGTCTGCTGAGGAAGTCTGCTTCCCAGTTGTCCACTCCCGGAATGAATACCGCTGACAGAGCGCTTACGTGATTTTCTGCCCAGCGCAGAATCCTGGTGGCTTCCGCCATTGCCACTCTGCTCCTTGACCCGCCTTGGCGGTTTACATGAGTCACAGCTGTGACGTTGTCTGATTGAATCAGAACCGGTAGGTCGTGAAGACGATTTTCCGCTTGTCGAAGGCCGTTGTATATGGCCCTTAATTCCAGTATGTTGAAGTGTAGACAAGCCTCTTGGCTTGACCATAGTCCCTGAATGTTCCTTCCCTGTGTGACTGCTCCCCATCCTCGGATGCTCGCGTCCGTGGTCACCAGAACCCAGTCTGGAATGCCGAACCTGCGACCCTCTAGAAGGTGAGCACTCTGCAGCCACCACAGGGGAGACACCCTGGCCCTGGGGGACAGGGTTATTTTCTGATGTAGTTGAAGGTGGGACCCGGACCACTTGTCCAGAAGGTCCCACTGAAAAGTCCTCGCATGAAACCTGCCGAAGGGGATGGCCTCGTAGGTCGCCACCATTTTCCCCAGTACTCGAGTGCATTTATGTACTGACACTCTCGTCGGTTTTAACAGGTCTCTGACCATGTTCTGGAGTTCCTGGGCTTTTTCCATCGGGAGAAAAACCCTCCTTTGTTCTGTGTCCAGAATCATGCCTAAGAACGACAGCCGAGTCTTAGGAACCAACTGGGACTTTGGTAGATTTAGAATCCAGCCATGTTGTTGCAGCACTCTCAGGGAGAGTGACACGCTTTTCTGCAACTGTTCCTTTGATCTCGCTTAGGAGATCGTCCAAGTACGGGATAATTGTGACTCCTTGCCTGCGCAGGAGCACCATCATTTCCGCCATTACCTTGGTGAAAACCCTCGGGGCCGTGGAAAGCCCAAACCGCAACGTCTGAAACTGGTAATGACAGTCCTGTACAGCGAATCTCAGGTATGCCTGATGAGGAGGATATATGGGGACGTGAAGATATGCATCCTTTATGTCTAGTGACACCATAAAATCCCCCCTTCCAGGCTTGAGATAACCGCCCTGAGCGATTCCATCTTGAACTTGAAACTTTTTTAAGTACAGGTTTAGGGATTTTAAGTTTAGAATGGGTCTGACCGAGCCATCCGGTTTCGGGACCACAAACAGGGTTGAATAGTACCCCTTTTCCCTGTTGAATTAGGGGAACCTTGATAATCACTTGCCACAGCTTTTGAATTGCAGCTAAAACTATCTCCTCTCTGGGGGAGAAGCTGGTAAAGCCGATTTGAAGAATCGGCGAGGAGGCACGTCTTCGAATTCCAGCTTGTAGCCTTGGGATACAATTTCCAACACCCAAGGATCCACGTCCGACTGAACCCAGACGTGGCTGAAAAGTCGAAGACGTGCTCCCACCGGCGCGGACTCACTCAGTGGAGCCCCAGCGTCATGCGGTGGATCTAGTAGAAGCCGGGGATGACTTCTGCTCTTGGGAACTAGCCGTAGCAGGCATTCTTTTCCCTCTACCCTTACCTCTGGCGAGGAAGGAAGATCCCCGAATTCTTCTGGCCTTATGCGACCGAAAGGACTGCATTTGATACTGTGGTGTTTTCTTTTGCTGTGGGGGAACATAAGGCAAAAAGGTAGATTTACCTGCGGTAGCTGTGGACACCAGGTCCATGAGACCTTCCCCAAATAAAACTTCACCCTTGTAAGGCAAAACTTCCATATGCCTTTTTGAGTCGGCATCACCCGTCTATTGGCGGGTCCACAGTGCTCGCCTAGCAGAAATGGCCATGGCGTTGGCTCTCGAACCTAGCAACCCAACGTCTCTCTGAGCGTCTCTCATATATAAGACTGCGTCTTTAATGTGACCTAAGGTCAATAAAATGGTATCCCTATCTAGGGCATCAAAAGCAGCTGACAAGGTATCTGTCCAAGCTGCTACAGCGCTATAAACCCAAGCCGATGCTATTGCCGGGTCTGAGTAAAG
This sequence comes from Pseudophryne corroboree, assembly GCF_028390025.1. Taxonomy (NCBI): domain Eukaryota; kingdom Metazoa; phylum Chordata; class Amphibia; order Anura; family Myobatrachidae; genus Pseudophryne; species Pseudophryne corroboree. The sequence goes on along the minus strand of NC_086445.1, from coordinate 450,404,754 downwards.
CACCCGTATGTGTATATATTGATTTTAAAGTCGTTTCCTGTCTGCGATCAGCAGGATCCTTGAGGGCTGCCGTGTCTGGAGATGGTAGCGCCACCTTCTTGGATAAGCGCGTTAAAGCCTTGTCCACCCTGGGCGAGGACTCCCACCGTACCCTGTCCTGCGCAGGGAAAGGATACACCATAAGAATTCTTTTGGGAATCTGCAGTTTCTTGTCTGGAGATTCCCAAGCCTTTTCAAATAACGCATTCAGCTCATGAGATGGGGGAAAGGTTACCTCGGGTTTCTTTTCCTTAAACATGTGTACCCTCGCGTCAGGGACAGAGGGGTCATCTGTGATATGCTAAACATCTTTTATTGCAATAATCATATAATGAATCCTTTTGGCCACCCTTGGGTGTAACCTCGTATCATCGTAGTCGACACTGGAGTCAGAATCCGTGTCGGTATCAGTGTCTGCTATTTGGGATAGGGGACGTTTTTGAGACCCTGAAGGGCCCTGTGACACCGTCAAAGCCATTGATTGACTCCCTGTATTATCCCTGGACTCTGCTTTGTCTAATCTCTCATGTAACAAAGTCACATTTGCATTTAAAACATTCCACATGTCCAACCAATCAGGTGTCGGCATTGCCGACGGAGACACCACAATCATCTGCTCCACCTCCTCCTTAGATGAGCCTTCCGCTTCAGACATGCCGACACACACGTACCGACACCCCCACACACACAGGGATATATTTATATGGAGACAGTTCCCCAATAAGGCCCATTGGAGAGACAGAGAGAGAGTATACCAGCACACACCCAGCGCCAACTGACACTGGAAACAAAATTCCCAGATAACAGCGCTTTTATAGGATTATCTGTATATATCTATACACTCACTGCGCCTTACAAGTGCACCCCCCACCCCCTCTCTTTTTTGGCCTGTGTCACCGTGTTCAGCAGGGGAGATCCAGCTTCTCTGCGTGTGCTGTGGAGAAAATGGCGCTGTTAGTGCTGTGGGATCAAGCTCCGCCCCCTCAGTGGCGGGCTTCGGTCCCGCTCAATTTGTTTAATACTGGCGGGGTATTTAATATATATTGCCACCTCAGCTTATATATGCCTTTTAGCCAGTCCTAGAGGTCTTTTATTGCTGCCCAGGGCGCCCCCCCTGTGCCCTGCACCCATCCGTGCCTGCAGTGTGTGGGAGCAATGGCGCGCAGCGGTAACACTGCGCGTTACCTCAGAGAAGATCTGAAGTCTTCTGCCGCCTTTGAAGTCTTCTTTCTTCTTATACTCACCCGGCTTCTATCTTCCGGCTCTGCGAGGAGGACGGCGGCGCGGCGCCGTCACGAATGGCGAGGGTGAGACCTGCGTTCCGACCCTCTGAAGCTAATGGTGTCCAGTAGCCTAAGAAGCAGAGCCTATCATTTAAGTAGGTCTGCTTCTCTCTCCTCAGTCCCACGATGCAGGGAGCCTGTTGCCAGCAGTGCTCCCTGAAAATAAAAAACCTAACAAAATTATTTTTCAGAGAAACTCAGGAGAGCTCCCCTGTAAGTGCACCCAGTCTCCTCTGGGCACAGGATCTAACTGAGGTCTGGAGGAGGAGCATAGAGGGAGGAGCCAGTGCACACGCATCTAAAGTTCTTTATAGTGCCCATGTCTCCTGCAGAGCCCGTCTATACCCCATGGTCCTTACGGAGTCCCCAGCATCCTCTAGGACGTAAGAGAAATTATTAAAAGGCTTTTTTCGTTTATTGCAAAGCAGCCAGCAGGTTGTCTAAATGTGGTCACTACTGTTTATCCCAACATAATATGCTACAGAAAAGATCTATGGGTAGGGTGATGATAGGAGGGTAATCACAGGGTCCTTCTAATAGTAAAAAAATTACCAGATCAATCTATACAGATGATTATTTGGAAACCCCAAAACTTGATTTGTATGTTCAAAAAGCATCTAGAAGAAGAAATTGACAATTACAACTATCTGAAAAACCATTCTTTAACATAACACTTCAATTGGCTCTTACTTTATAAATTACCACATCTGCACTGGTTTCACCTAGCAGAGGTCTTTCTTGTTTTTCATTCAATAGTATGGAGCATTTAAAGACTCAACCATACTTAAGAGGTGAAACTGAAAGGGATATTACCGTATATACTCGAGTATAAGCCAACTTTTTCAGCACTTTTTTTTGTGCAGAAAAAGCCCCCTCGGCTTATACTCGAGTCAGCGTTAGGAGGGACACGGAGAGCACAGCGCGCGGCTCTCCTGTGTCCCTCCTGCATCTCCGCCGGCAGCGGCGTGTGTGAGTTAAAGGAAGTGCACGAACCGGCACTTCCTTTAACACACGCCACTGCCGCCGGAGACGCAGGAGGAACACAGGAGAGCCGCGCGCTGCGCTCTCCGTGTCCCTCCTTCAGAAGACAGCGCGGGAGCGACGGAGGGTAAGTATCTGGCACTGTGGGGCACATCTGGCACTGTGGGGCACATCTGGCAGCATGAGCGCATATCTGGCACATCTGGCACTGTGGGGGCATATCTGGCACATCTGGCACTGTGGGGGCATATCTGGCAGTATGAGGTCTGTGTACGGCTAGAGCTGCATTTCCCACCCTAGGCTTATACTCGAGTCAATAAGTTTTCCCAGGTTTTTGTGGTAAAATTAGGTGCCTCGGCTTATATTCGGGTCGACTTATACTCGAGTATATACGGTACCTTTTTAATAACACCTGAATATTCATATGTTACCCAGTTGTAGAAGGAATGTTGTAGGAAATGAGCTTTCCTAATATGGCCTACTGTACTAAAGTAATAAATATATTACATTTGAAAATACATTTCTGGATTTAAAGATCTACTATGTTCTTTTGGTTGCCCATTAAGAATAGCTACATCATGTCATTATGCCAAGAGCAGGATGTTTTGTTTGTTTTGTGTTGGATTCTTCAATCCACTTGAAAAAAAAAAAAACATTAAGAGCTCCAATTTACTAAAATACTAGTGTCATCTGTAACAGAACCTAAAGGCTCTTGTCTGAAAGCATAACCCCTCATACCAGTCTTTTCATGCATTTCACAAATCACAATATTAAAGCACACAGAAAATGTACTTACATAAATCCTAGTAACTTCATCACATTCCAGTACATGTCTTCCAGCCGCGACTTCCCAAATCCCTCTTTTTGATGCAGTGTCTGGAGAGGATGGAGCACTTCGAGACTAATATCCAGTTTCTGCAATAAAAATACATCCAGTTAGTTAAAAAGTAGTGTACTGCATTAAAGAAAATAAATCACGCTATAAATTACTGCAACAAACTGGTATAAAGGATTTACCCTAAGTAAAAATATATGGATTTGTGGTGCTATTTAAAAACACACAGAGAGAGGTATATTCTATAGTAGTGGTACTTACCATGGGATATTTGCTCCTGGTTAGGGCCCGGAGCTATTCAATTATATCCCGCAATAAACCCCTTATCCCGTGGCTAAAGCGCAGCAAAGCATAGATTATGGGTAAAGTGCCCAAAGCTATGCAGTTACCTTGCACAGTAAGCCCAGAGGGTGCACTTTATGCAGATTTTTATCCGCACCCTTCTGAGGTTCAAGCAGAATTCCGTGTTAAGGGCACACTTGGTTTACTGCAAGAAGTAATTGCATAGTTTTGGGCTCTTACACTGGGAGCTAAAAGCTTGCGGCTAGCTGAATGTGCCCAAAAATATATTTTGTACATGTGCTGTAGTCTCAAAGTGTATTTCAACTTTCAAACAAATTTGAGTGAGCGCCTCTTTATCTTCCTATTACCTATAGTTCCTTCACTAAAAGCCATCACACTAGGTAATCCAGCTTTCATCATAGCCAGCAGAAGGGTTTGGCCAGGTGTGACGCAAAAAGTAATCCAAGGTACAGGACGCAAAGACTCAGCTGCTGCACTTGTTCACACCATACACCAGAAATCTCCACAGGACTGCTCAATCATCATGCTTGGACTACTAAAATTACCTTTCATTCTTAATCCAGTAAGATTACCCCAAAGCGTTTTGAGGCAAATAGACATGGATAGGAGGCTGACCAGTCTCCCAAAGGTTATATGCTTGTTATGCAGGGATAGTGTTACTCACCTACTTCAATAGCAGAGACCTGCAGCTCATCACCTGATGCTATGGCTCCAATATAGGCAATGCTTTCTGATAGCCAGAATTTTGTCCAACTCTGACCAAAATTTATGAAAATCCCAAGCACCCAGATAGTAGACATACACCTACAGTCTGTATTTAATCCCCAGTCAGACTACCGCATTAATAGTGATCTGATTTCTACTTTAATTTGTTCTTGGAGCTTTTCAACAGGGGGACTTCATGAGTTCCACAGATAATCTGACATCTATCTACATAGCCCTATATACAAGTAAGGGAACTGCTCAATTGAGAAAGCTACATCTATTTTACGTGAAAGTCTGCACCTAGGGTGTTTACCAAAATAATGGGATTTATGCCTTGGAGACTTATGCTGGGTACACAATTAGCTGACTGATCAGCTGTCCAGCCGATTAGTCTAACAATTGGTAAGGACACTACACAAACGATCTTGTGCATACACACTTACCAACTATCCACCTGATATGTCTGGTCAGCAAACCCCATTTGAACATGCCCGCCCACTTGTGACATAATTTGTAATGGATTATGGGGGTTATACAGGTTTTTTAGCAAATCAAAAAAGTTAGCAATTGGGCAAAACCATGTTTCACTGCAGGTGGAGCAAAATCTTCCTCTGATATGCAAAACCATGTGCACTGCAGGGTGGTGGCAGATATAACATGTGCAGAGAAAGTTAGATTTGGGTGGGTTATATTGTTTCTGTGCTTATTAAATACTGGCTGCTTAATCTGTACACAGCAATTAAGATATCAGTTTGGACACACCCCACCCAAATCTAATTCTCTCTGCACATGTTACATCTGCCCCACCTGCAGTGCACATGGTTTTGCCCATCAGAGGAAGATTTTGCTTCACCTCCACCTTGCTAACAAACCTGAATAAGGCCTTATGTGCGACGATCTATTGTTTGGACTGACGTTCATACACACTAGCAGATGTAAATATGTATCTGCATCTTCCGTGCTGCCCAGCTGATATGGTATATCTGAACAACATGGTTCATGGATACATGGGGTATACACACAGGTCGATTGTTCAGCCAATATATAGTACGTTGGCTGTACAGCAAGTGTGTACTCAGTCTTAGAGACTGTAATATATTATTATTATCACTGCATTTATGTATGTCATTACTAAAGACTATCCAGCACTAAACAATCTGTTGCGCTATAAATACACTATAATAACTATGATTGCTGTTGGAGCCCATGTGCAGATCACATAGCGGGAACGCTGACATCTCATCTGGATAGCGAGTATCCTAAATCATCTCTGCAGTTGGCCACAAGCACACAAGTCACTGTACTTCTATTCCCCTTAATTTCTTCCCCAGAATATATATATATATAAACTTTTTTCCCCACTATGACCTAAAAACATATTTGCTTTGACGCAGTCATGTGCATTACAGGGTTCATGAGATGTACCATGATCACCTTTAGGGGTATCCAATTGCCTGACAAGAAACATCGGGCGTGAAAATAATCAGTTTTTCGACAATATTTTTTTATTTGTTCTTACAGGCTATGCAAATTTGGTCGCCTGTAAAAAAAAAAAAAAAAAAAAAAAAAAAAAAATTCTCACGAAAACACACAGGTTCAGTGACACCTGTGGGCTTTCGGTAGAAGCAACCTGTTTTCGGATGAAAACAGGGCTGTTTCTGGAAATTTGGTTTCGCCTGCTTCAGGTAGGTGAAACAAAATCCCCGATAAGCCATGGCTCGTGTCAGTTTATCGGAGCTAATATGATAGCCCCCAGCGAGACAATTAGCCACGGTAATTGACCCTGGTTAATTGGATGCCCCCTTAGTCTCAACCATATTAGAATGGAATTATTAAAATGCTTCACAAACAACTCAAACACAAGTTCCTAGAAGTACTGTCATGAACATCAGTATTAAAAAATTCTGTGTAATACATACCCGCTGATTTATGGTTTTAATTAGAAAGTTCAGTAGCTCAAAGCACTTTACTACTTTTTCTTGGTCAACTTTCACTTTAATTTCACCCATGTTTTGCAGTGTCTGCAAATAAAGAACAAATTCACTGTTAGCAGAGTAGGTAAGGCCTGGTGAAACAAAGTTGTACCTAATTTGTAGCTAATTAAATTTAGAATGTAAGCTCCTATGAGCAGGGCCCTCAACCCCAATGTGCTTATCCTTCTCTTACTTAAACCATCTTTGATGGCACAAAATCCCACCTTTTCTGACATCAATTTTTAGGTCAGTGTTGTCTGCTGATGTAGCTATGTTTATTTACCCTGTACTTGTCCTATATTGCCTTCAACTGTAAGTCACTATTTTTCTGTTTTGATTATTCATTTATGTACTCTATAATTAGGCACTGTGGATCCCTTGTGGCACCATATAAATAAAGGATAATAATTATAATAGGTCTACAATCAAGTTTAATCACCAGATGTTAATGACTTCCCAATTTTACAGAAGCACCACTTACTACAGCTCCTATTTGGTTAAAAATAATTCTACCCAAAAGTGAAAAACCCATAGATGATTGGTAAATTCCAAGAGAAGCCAGATGACCAAATGGTTTGCCCCTCAGAAGGGCCATCCACATGCAGGAAAGGGGAACAGTGACCGAGGCATAATGAGACCACAGATGAGTTACCCTTTGGCTTCACTTAAAATATTCAACCAAAATAATTTCAGTATCATCCCTTTACTTGTTGCAAAACTGCCCGATACTCTATGCTAATTACTCCCCCCATCCATCTACATGAAAAGGCCAGGTACACCCTTAAAACTAAAAGGGAGGACCAGGATTCCCCAACATAACCAGCATGGGGGAGGCAGGGCTGTTTTGTCTGCTTCCTTTCTTAGCACAAGAAACATTGCAAATCCAAACTTTTTATTTTTTTATTTAGAACCATTTACTTCAAGCAGTGTTTTTCTGACAACCAATTATGACTGAGCTCCCTTCCTGCTCTATCCTCTCCAAGTGCAGAATCCTCACTTCTCTTCAGGAGGAGAATAAATCAGACGGCCACTGGGAATATACTGGGCTTAATGTGTATTATGAAATTTGACAGTTTTGCTTCTCCTGTCTGGCTCGCATGCCTATTCCCCATGCACAACTAGGCCAAGTAAACAAAATGTATTATTAATTATTATATTAACAGAAATTTTAATTTTCAGTTCTCAAAATGAGGAGAGGACAAAATACAAAAAAAAAAAGGAAGGAAGAAGGGACACAAGGATCAACACAATAAATAATTAAACATTCATTAAAAATTTTGAAGACAAAGAAGTAGTAGCTAGGAGGGCCAACTAAAATCCAATACAGGTCTTATGATACATATCATAACATTAAACAGAATCCCAATATTTTGGTAAGGCGTTTAGGTAAGAAGGGGAGCGTTGGGTACGGGATCCAGGCGGTCAGGATCCCAGCCTCCAGACTGCCAGCAGCGGGCGAGCGCAAAGAAGTCCCCAGCAGGCTCGTTGCGTTCGCCACGCTGCGGGCTTGGTTCTATTCACACTGTATGAGTGACAAAGTGGGAATAGCCCTGGGCCCCCTGTCGGCATTCTGGCTGCCGGGATTCCAGTGTCTGTATGCTGACCGTCGGGATCTGATAGCATTGGGAAAGGAAGAGTGGGTGCAAGGGTCTAGGCAGGTTGTTCAAAGTGTGGTACAGTGTGCCTGATGCGGGGCTCTGACAATATATCACTTTATGCTTCAGCAGGTGCGTGGAGGTCATTGCTGGACTTACAAGTAAACATTACAGAATCTGTGAATTGAGGGGGGGGGGGGGGGGGTTTGGTGATATTAATACTGATCTTCATCAAACGGACTTACCTCTACAACCTGACTCATGCCCTCTGTGATCAGATCTTTCCACTCCGATGGAGAGAGGGTCTGCTTCAGGCTGGGGGTCTGCAGAGCTCTCAGAAGGAGAGTGCATGCTTGTGCCTAAGGTTAGAGTAAAATGAAATCAAGTTTTTCTGCCCCAAACAAAATACTTGCTCACACTAGAGGAAAAACAAGTTGCTGTGTTAATAATTTAGAAAACGAACAGATCAAGTGATAGTCACACTACTAATTCCATTAATTATTTGACTCAACTTTTGTAAAGTAGATTAAAAAGTAAATAAAAATAAAGAATTGGAGGAGGGGGGGGGGGGTTGGGGGGCACTGTAAAACTATAAAAGTATGACTACTGATTTTCCTGCAATGTGCAAGGGCTTGCAGGCTGCCAGCACCTGGATGTGCAAGGAATGCTCTACGCATCCCGGTGAGTGCATATCTCCGGACTGCCACACTGCTTCCTGATAGCAGGACTTGGAGAGATGCCGCACGCATAACAAGAGGACGCCAGGCAGCCTCTTAACAGTAGTTCCATAGCAGGGAGACTCTCTCTGGGATTGCCTGCTGAGTCCCTGCTGTAGTGTCTGGAACACTGGGCTTGTCACTGAGAGAGTTAGTGGTGCTGTGGCTGCTGCCCTGTCTGCCATATTGATTGCTCTGTGCTGGACAGTCTGTCTACTATATTCATCCCAATAGACAGACTGATGAAGTCAGACAGACGAAACACGTTGGGTGTACCTCATTGACTCTCTACACAAAAGAGAAGCTCGAAGTCTCTTATTATTTTAGTCTTGTCCTCTTAAGTTTTTTTTTTTTTAGAAGTATTTCTGTCCTTTACCTTCTCGTATATATGTTGCGGATCCCTATATGTGTTTTAGTTTAAAAATGATTGTATATTTTTAGAATAAAGTCATTGTTATACTTTTTACCTCAAAAATTCTCCATTTATACCCTTTTAAAACAATTTTTTTTTGTATTTAGCCTTCTTATTGAGACATTTATTTTTAGAAACACCGGTGGTCGCTGATACCCCTACCCCTATCCCTATTATATATATATATATATATATATATATATATAGAACATGCAAGCATCCGCACTGTACTGAATCTCCAGGGGACAACACGGTGGTGCTCAACTCCAAGGAATTTTTCGGGTTCCTGATAATAGTCTTTTGAAAAAGAGGGCACTCACCAATTATTTCTTAAAAAGGTCAAAAGGTCATTTATTGGTACATTCTCTGGTCGACGTTTCGATCACATCCCAGTGATCTTTGTCAGGACAGCAAAGCGGTGTTGTGTGGTCACTCTGCTTCTGGTGCTCTGTCACCACACAACACCGCTTTGCTGTCCTGACAAAGATCACTGGGATGTGATCGAAACGTCGACCAGAGAATGTACCAATAAATGACCTTTTGACCTTTTTAAGAAATAATTGGTGAGTGCCCTCTTTTTCAAAAGACTATATATATATATATATATATATATATATATATATATATATATTTTTTTTTTTTTTTTTTTTTTTTTTTTTGCTGTGTTCGGCACTCAAAATATTAAGGTTTCTTACCCCGGTGTCCAAGTCCAAGGTGGAGTGTCCACTGCTATACCAAACGAAAGGGGCGGCACTCAGAGGATTTAAGTGAAAATGCTTGTATTCAAAAAATATCTTAATTACATCATCATGATGATGTAATTAAGATATTTTTTGAATACAAGCATTTTCACTTAAATCCTGAGTGCAGTCCCTTTCGTTTGGTGTATATATATATATATATATATATATATATACACACACACACATACATACATACATACATACATACATACATACACACACACTGCTCTAAGTCAAGGATCCTGCTGTCATTCAATTGGCTGCCGTCTGCAAGCTGGTGTTATTGTGTATACCCTTTTTTTCTTCACATTTTCACATTCTTTCCTTGCGCCTGTTTCCAGGCATTTATATACCTCTCCATATTGACTGCTCTGCTACCAGGGGTTATTTAGTGTTTCTAATTATTCACTGCCATCTGGTCTGGTGAATACTATTGACCCCTTGTGGTGCCAAATTAATACTCAACAGCATCAAGGGATCGTGGGCTCCTTCCCACCCACGACCTGACATTATGGAGAAACATGTGGCCAAACAGCCAAAAGGCCCTAGGGGTGGTGCTGCAGCTAAAACGGAAAATAATTCTCCTGATGTCCCACCTTCGCATAGACTGGAAGATGTTTCAACGCTGGTTGCTGACCCTATGCATTTCAGTTTCCCAGCTCAGGAAATCTCAGTCTCATCTCACCTCTCCAAGTTAAAAAGTTGGACGACCTCGCTGAACTCAAAACAGTTACTTCAGCATTCCACTCACCTCGATGAAGCGGAACAAAGGATTTGGTCTTTGGAAGATGAGCTAGTTACTACAAAAACGAATCAGCTATCACCTCCTTTCAACAGAAACTAGAGGACCTTGAAAACCGTATGTGGTGTAACAATGTTTGTCTTATTGGCTTGCCGAAAAACAGTTAAACAAAAACATTTAATGCAACTGGTTTCTGAATGGCTGCCCTGGGAGTTGTGTATGGACAATTAACCATTGCTCATCGAATGTATGCACAGAATTGCTCCTGATGGTCCGGCTACCCAGAAACGACTGAGGGCGGTTATTATGCGTATCCTCAACTATGCAGACAAGGTAAAGGCTATGGAGGCCTATAGAAAACAATCTGACCTTACCTATAAAGGCTCAAAGCTACTACTTTTCCAAGATTTTTCATATAATGTTGTCATAAGAAGATGGAAATTCTTATCGGTCTGCAAGGAGGCCACCGTTTTGCACTCCTATATCCTGCGAAATTGCATATCTTCAACAACGGCATGGCTCACTTCTTTGACTATCCCAATTTTGCTTCCAACTTCCTGAAATCTGCTCAACCTCCATCTCTGCATGCAGACAAATCTGGTGACTGAACGTCATCTCTCCATGTTACGTTGTCTACCATTTATTTCTCTTTTTTTCACAGGTTGAATAAATGCTACAATCATATTGCATTTATTACATTTCATGCTTGTCGCCTCCTTAGTGGATGGCTGACCTATATTGCATTTGATCTTTATTCCATTGATCATATATATTTTAACTCTCTTTATGCAAAGTTTATTACAAAATTTCCATATTTCTGTTTGTTTTACATGCTACAATCTTCTTTCTGAACTTCACCTTTCCTTATCTGGCCCTATTGGCCACATTCTTGGTTCATTTTAAAAATGAAAATTTCACTATTGCCATTTTGGCACTTTATATATGTATAGTTGTCTAGTATGTGACATATGACTCCTGTAGGTGTACCCTTGCACTCCACTTGCTCGGTGGGACAGGCGGGTGTGCGCACTTTTACCTTACACTGTAAGTTTGCCCAAACAAGGTATACTGTAGGTTAAATGTCCCAAGGTTTAGCTAATACCTTGGACGCTAAACGGGTGACTGACTCATTGAAACTCATTTCCTGGAACGTGGAGTGCTTAAACACCCCCATTAAAAATTAAAAAAATTATGCAAGCATTAAAAAAATATTGACCTGATGTGGTTTTCCTCCGGGAAACCCATTGGAAAATTTTGGACAAACATACCATGACGGGGAACTGGGTCGGAAACTTTAAGGCGGCTTCCTACCATAACAAGATCAAGGGGGTGCTTATACTATTCAGGCGCTCCCTTAATTATGAAGTTATGGATTCCATTTTAAACCCAAAGAGCAGTTATATTTTTCTTGAATTATTAATCAATGCTGAGAAATTTACATTGATTAATATTTATGCACCAAACTGTCCTTATGCATATATTTTTTTCCCAGAGTTATTTGTAAAACTACAGTGGTGGTTCAAGGGTCATTTAATTATGGGAGGAGATTTCAACTCTGTATTATCCCCTTCTATTGATAGATCTGGAGGCTCTGGTTGGTCTGTTGGTGGCGCGCCCTGTCCTATTTTTCTCCTGACTGACTCACTGCAACTTACTGATCCCTGGAGACACCAATACCCTACCACTAGGGAGTACGCATTCTATTCACATTCACATAACACCTTTGCAAGAATTAAACTTTTGGTTGATAGCCCTTCAATTTTAAATAGAATTACTGGTTTTGGCATTTACAATATTGTGAAATCAGATCAAGCACCTCTTTGGCTTACACTCCAATTACAAACCCCACCTGTAGTTTATATAATTGACGCTTCCCTTCCTATCTTAGTGGCTCTGAAGATTCATAAAAAAACACTTATCACTCCATTTTACTAATTATACTAATGGCAACTCCCAACACACTCATATTAATCTCTTCTGGGCTGCTTCCGGATCGGTTATGAGGGGCCACATTATTGCACGTGTCACATAAACGTAAATTGGCATTACCTAAATTCAAGGAATTGGGCTCGGCCCTTACCAACACTTATTCTTCTTATTTATCAATCTCCTTAGAGGAGACTAAAACTCGATACAAAGATGAAAAAAAATTGTACGATGCCTTTTCTTCTGAACCGGCCTCTTCTAGATGTCACAAATCTGGAAAATTTCTTGCTTTTTTGCTACAACAGCGCACTACTACCAAATTTAATCACCAAATTAATTTCTGCTGACTCTAGGGAACTGGCAAATTCTGATCAGATAGCAGATGAATTTATCCATTATTATGAAGAGTTGTATTCTTCTCTTTTAGATGACCCAAATTTGGGTGCAGACTTTCTTCGACAGGCGGGAATTAAACACTTCATGGATGATGAACGTAGCTCCCTCACTGACCTAATCACTATAAGTCACAGGAATAATTAATTCCCTACCTCTTGGCAAATCACTGGGCCCTGACTGCCTAAGCGCAGACTACTATAAACTTTTACTCTACAATTCTATACTTTCAGGTCATGATGCCCTTGAAGACTTCAATATAGCCCGTATCATTCTCCCTAAACCTGGTAAAGATCCTGCTTTCGTGACCTCTTATCGCCCCATCTCTCTCCTCAACCAGGATCTAAAAATTTTCTCCAAACTTATGGCCCAACATCTACAACTGATATTATCTCGCCTGATACACTCTTCATAAACTAGTTTTATCAAGGGCAGACACTTGGTCTTGAATATCTTATTGCAGCCATAACCCATACACATCAAGACTAAAGCAACACAAAATACAGTAAGTCAGCTGTGATGCTGACAAAGCCTTTGTAGGGTCAGTTGGTCACATCTGATGCGTATATTCCAGATTCAGGGGTTCGGTCCAGAATCTGCCCATATTTTTCAAATAGTATATTGGGCAGTATGAATGGTGTATTGGTTAGCATTACTGCCTCACAGCACTGAGGTCATGGGTTCGATTCCCACCATGGCCCTAACTGTGTGGAGTTTGTATATGCTCCCCACACTTGCGTGGGTTTCCTCCGGGTACTCCGGTTTCCTCCCACAATCCAAATATATACTACAGGTTGAGTATCCCATATCCAAATATTCCGAAATACGGAATTTTTAGAGTGAGACTGAGATAGTGAAACCTTTGTTTTCTGATGGCTCAATGTACACAAACTTTGTTTAATACACAAAATAATTAAAAATATTGTATTAAATTACCTTCAGGCTGTGTGTATAAGGTGTATATGAAACATAAATGAATTGTGTGAATGTACACACACTTTGTTTAATGCACAAAGTTATTAAAAATATTGGCTAAAATGACCTTCAGGCTGTGTGTATAAGGTATATATGAACCATAAATGCATTCTGTGCTTAGACTTGGGTCCCATCACCATGATATCCCATTATGGTATGCAATTATTCCAAAATACGGAATAATCTGATATCCAAAATACCTCTGGTCCCAAGCGTTTTGGATATAGGATACTCAACCTGTAGTAGGTTAATTGGCTCCCAACAAAAGTAACCCTAGCGCGCGCGCGCGTGTGTGTGTGTGTACATGTGGTAGGGAATATAAACTGTAAGCTCCACTTGGGCAGGGACTGATGTGAATGGCCAAATTTTCTCTGTAAAGCGCTGCGGAATATGTGTGCGCTTTATAAATAACTGGTAGTAATAATAATGATAAGTCCTCAATGGTCTTTCTTACTATTAACTCACTCAACACAAGACATTTTCAACTTTACAGAGGGACACGTCGAGGCTGTCCGCTCTTCCCCCCTTCTATTTAATTTAGCCATTGACCCACTAATCCATCATTTTATGCAGCTGACTGGTTGGCAGGGCATTTCTATAGCGAATCAGGAAATTTAAGTGTCAGCTTTTGCGGATGACCTACTTTTATATTTTCAAAATCCCAAACAAACTGTGCCCTTGCTCATGAAAAAAATTAAATGATTCTGAACAGATTGCGGGTTTTTTGCTCAACTCTATTAAAACGGAAGCACTAGCATTTAACTCAGAAGCCAGACTAAGTTGAGGAGGTTCCTTCCCATTTAAATGGATTTCCTCAACCCTAAAATACTTAGGTATATTAATTCAGTCTCATCCTTCTCAACTGTACTCTGTCAATTACCCCAAACTTTTAACACAAACTTTTGCGGACTTCAAAAAGTGGAGCACGCTACCTCTCTAATACATAGGTAGATGTCACATGATCAAGATGGTCCGTTTCCCCCCTATTTTGCATGCAATTCAGATGCTACCTCTCCTCCTCTTGAAGAAAGATCTGCAACTCTTAAATAAAGAGATGCAGCATTTTATCTGGGCTAACAAACGTCTCAGAATTTCTCTTTACAAGCTGCAACAAAACACAGATTTAGGTGGTGTAAAGGTGTTTTCAGAGATATGCTATTGCTGCTAATTATCGATTTGCAATGGATTGGGTTGGTAAAGCCAACAATTATACCAATACACCCTTAGAACAGGCATTAAGTCTGCACAATTACCTTGTCACATTACTCCATACACATCCAGCCTCAGTACAAAAAGAGATTAAAGACAATCCACTCTTAACCACTATCTGAAGCGTCTGGAGACAAACCCTCTCACTTGAAATTATCGCCTTACCTTCTTTATTTCTCCCATTATACCCCTTTCACATCTCCAAGGCGGATCCCACCCGGGAATCGGAAACGGGTCCTTCCCGGGTGGGATCCAGCAGTGGAGACTATCTGCTGGCTTCTCGACCCAGCAAATTGACGGGTCGGTTGCCATAGTGATGGGGAGAAGGAGCCGGCAGCGGGGGCGGCGCTGGGAGATGAGCTCATCTCCGTGTCACCTCTCCCTATCTACTAAACGGCTCCCAGGTCGCCTCGACCCGGGAATCCGTTTATGCTGCCACTGACCCGGTATTCAACCCGGCATAACACTGCTGTATTCCCGGGTTTTCGGACATGGCGCCTTCACACCGCACACTGACCCACGTCGACCCGGCAATATGCCGGGTTGATACTGGGTTATTTGTGCGATGTGATAGGGGTATTCGTAGACAACCCTGCTTTTGCAATAAGCAAACCATCTCATCATATCAGGAATTGGTCTCATCAAAGATTAAGATATTTAT
Source organism: Pseudophryne corroboree (assembly GCF_028390025.1). Taxonomy (NCBI): domain Eukaryota; kingdom Metazoa; phylum Chordata; class Amphibia; order Anura; family Myobatrachidae; genus Pseudophryne; species Pseudophryne corroboree. Next base: position 450,389,263 of record NC_086445.1, on the reverse strand, counting down.
ATCAGTTTGTGAATGTCAGTTCTTTACAACCTCTCACACATAAGACAGTTAAAAACGAAATACCCAAATATAAACATATCACTAAGTTCAGAGCTATATTTATAAAGTACTTAGACAGCTGACAGATTGATAAACAAAGTCGACTGGATGGTGCACTATGACTTAAGGTGGGTACACACTAATAGATATATCTGCATATCAATTGATCTGCAGATATAACTATGGACGGATCGGGCAGTGTGTTGAGCATACACACTGCCCGATCCGACGGGGACTGACGTCATGAACTGGGCGGGCGTGTACACACGCCCGCCCAGTTCAGCTGTTAATCACCACCGGCCGCCGCAGCATGTGTACGGGCGGTCGGCCGACCGCCCCGTACACACACAGCGACGCGCCAATATATCGGTAGATATATTTGCCGTCGACTGTGCTGCGCGGCCGGCGCGATACGTCTGTGAACGACGGAGCTCACAGACGTATCGGCCGTACACACTGGCAGACGGTCCCGCGATATATCGGCCGTTCAAGAGAACGGCCGATATATCGACCAGTGTGTACGGGCCTTTAGACCAGCCGAGCCTTTCTCCTCCTCCAGCATATATACCCATAGGGGTATATGCAATAGCTAACAGAAAGGATCAGACAGCTATGTATTCAGTGCAGCGGCCAAACCCGACAATTTGGCCCGTTCCGATGCTGCCAAGCTGTCTTTTTTTTTTTTTTTTTTAAAGTCAGACCGACACGGTCAGAAGCGGGGCTAAAATCGGTCGGGTTTGACCACACTTCCGACAATACATGTGGGTCGGCGGCTGAAGCCGCCAATCTGCGTGTATTCTTACAGCTTTTCGACAAGTCAGGAATTCCTGACTTGTCGGAAAAAACAGCCCGCTATAGAATAGGTCAGAACCCCTTCCGACCTAAATCTGTCAGAAGCTGCCGTCTTTGCGACAAGACGCCAGCTTACGACAATTATTGAATATACCCCATATTCACTCTGTTTTAGCAAAATGTAAAGATGTATTTCTGGAACTCACTATCCTTCAAATGGTTAAAGTCATTAAAACTCTAAACAACTACATTTCCACCTCTTACTCTGAAATTAAGTACAAAATTCTACACCAGGTGTACAATACTCCAAAATTAAAAATTTTAATTGGCCAATCTGACAACACCAACTGTTTCAAGTGTGGCTCCCCTGAGGCAGACTTATAGCACTGCCTCTGGCAATGCCCCATATTATTAGATTTTAGGTCCCAGGTTCACTGCTATATCACCAATGTGTTCCATATTTAAATACCTTTATCGCCCAAATGGGTTTTCTGGGGTTCTTTTTCTGGGACATCCTCCGTTGCTATATCTAAAGGCAACTAGTTGCTCTTATCTAAGATTACAGGGGCAGCCAAAAAAGCAACCCTCTCACAATGGATTGAACACTCCACCCCTTCATTTTCTTTATTTACTCCCAGATTGTCATACTTATTTTATATGGACTGGACTGCCACATCCGTTAATTAAGGATTGGTTGCAAAGTTCTTAAATACTTGGTTGCCATATATACACATACGCTTTCCCCAGACTTGAAATCTTCACTTAGACAAAGCTTTCGTTTATCTACAGGATATAACCTGGCTGCACTGGATGGTGGAGCTCCATTTTAAAAAAGTCACGATACTGCCCACAATTGTTGATGTTTCCATATGAAGTTGTAAGGAGTATTGCGCTCATATCTTTGTGCATTTTTTAAAATTACCTATCCATTTATTTACCTATATCCCTGTCTACCAGTTACACTTTTTTTTGTATGACTGCCAAGTAACACCTAAACATAGAATGTGACGGCAGATAAGAACCTCTTGGTCTGCCTCTTTTAACCACATTGTTACCTCACACCCTACTTGATCCTTATATCTTAGTACGGATATACTTATGCCTATCCCATGCATGTTTAAATTGCTTTACTGTCTTAGCCTCTACCACCACTGCTGGGAGGCTATTCCACTTGTCCATTACCTATCTGTGAAGCAATTTTTCCTCAAATTTCCCCTGAATTTACTTCCCTCCAATTTCAGTGCATGTCCTTGTTTTCTTACTTCTATTACTTTGAAAATGTTTCCCTCCTGTACCTTGTTAAAAAGCTTGATATATTTGAAAATTTCTATCATGTCCCCCCCCTTTCCCCTCTGAGCTCCTAACTACACAATGTTAAGATCTTTTAGTCTTTCCAGGTGAGTTTTGTGATGTAGGCCATGCACCATTTTATTGAAAATGGGTAGGTGAGGTAGGTTCCTGCGCACTCTCTATGCTGCCTAGCGTAAGGTCCTATCCTGATGTGTCACCACACACCTATACCAGATTAAATACACAAAAAGAAAAATTGGATAGAACCTGCTGTGGGCGCAACATGTGGATGATGATGGTGTTACACCGTGGGGTCAAAGTACAAAGTTTTTTGGGTGAGAGAATCCTTCGCTGTTCTTGAAAAAAGTCCCTCGTCCGGTAAGTTCTTCTCCCTCAAACGATGTTATATGCGGAGAAAACACAAAATGTGCACAAGAGTTCAAAAAGGGAATTTCTCCCAATGCAGATAGTTCAGAGTGTTGGTGACTTCTCCCCGGACTCTATGGACTATGGTGTGGTGGAAAGATGTGAAGATATCCGTATGGGTTCACCCTGGTGTTTCAAAATAGACGTGGCCTCTCACATGTGTGCTTACTTTCATGCAAATGGAAAAAGCCTATAAAGGTTTCTTTATAGCCCCCTAAGGGTATTCTTGGTACCGAAAGTGGGTACGCTCCAAACATTCACATGCAAACACTTCTGAAAGGATGCTCACATCTAGGCTTACTTCATCGTTTGAGGGAGAAGAACTTACCGGACGAGGGACTTTTTTCAAGAACAGCGAAGGATTCTCTCACCCAAAAAACTTTGTACTTTGACCCCACGGTGTAACACCATCATCATCCACACGTTGCGCCCACAGCAGGTTCTATCCAATTTTTCTTTTCATGCACCATTTTAGTTGGCCTTCTTTGTACAGGCTCTAATGTATTATAATCATTATGAAAATATGGCCTCCAGAATTGAACAGTATTCTAGATGTGGCCATACCAATGGCCTATACAGCGGCATTATTACTGTCACGATCCGGGTATCTGGACGCCATTTCTTACCTATCAGATGCCTCCTAAGGCTGGCTCAGTGCTCCAGGACCGGATCCCATCTGTTATCCTGATGTGCACATTCCCGCATCCTCTCCTGTCTCTCTGGACGCAGTCACAGTAACGCCTTATACATCTGGCATGGCGTCTCCCGCGGCCTCCGCCGCCGTCCCTGAGCTTCTGCATTCTGAGTGGCGATTACGTCAGCCGCGGCCTCCGCTGTGTCCGCGTGGTCGGATGTGCATCTGTCAGCCTGGCGTCTCCTGTCTCCGGTGGCCGGCGCCGCCATTACTGTTTTCCAGACCACATGGTTTACAATCCAAACTTCCCTCCAAGTGTCTGCATGGGCGCAGCCATCTTGGATTCTGTCAGCTGATCTTTCCTACCAATCCGTTGTCAGTATTATTAATTTGCATAATTGCCTAGCCAATGCCTTCCTTGCTGCAGGTATAAATAGGTTGTGCCTGAGCAAGGAAGGCGTCAGTGCTTTGGTTGTCAAACCTAGTTCCAGTTTGTCTCTCTTCTGTGAATGTCTTCCAGGTTCCAGCTCCTGTCTCCAGACTTCTGCTATAGAGACCCGCACCAGCATTCCATCTGCGGTGTAGCCTGACTCTCCGATCCATTCTGGACTCACCTGTTTCCAGCTACAACATCACCTGCTTCCAGCTCAGCTTCCAGCAGTGTACAGCTTCTCTTAAAGGGCCGGTGTCCTTTCTGCAGTTTACCACTCTCCACCGGTATTATTATTTCTCCGCTCTCAAATTCTACATTTCATCTACATTGCATCGCTCTCAAGCTTTATTTATTATTTAACTGGTTCCAGCCAGTATCCACTCCGTGCCAACACCTGTCTGGTTCTAACCAGTACCCACAGCAGCATTTTATCTACAGCAGTCCAGCTTTCCCTGGAACACCAGCTGGTACGACCCTGGGCTTTCCTCATTGCTACAGTTGAGCCTGGTAAGGACTTTCCAACTTGCAGATAATAAGAACTGTCTCATACCACCAGAGCTCTGTGGCCCCTGCCACCCTGTAGTACCCAGGAACTGTATTATTATTTCTCTGCTGATTTTTTTTTTTTTTTTAAATAGAGTAATTTTTTATTCACCACAAAATTAGAGATACAGACATTTCAGAATACGTTACTGGTCATAGTGGATAATCACAGTATTCAGTCATTCATATTAACTTTATGATAGTATACATGTACGAATGATATTCCCCATGTTACCATTTCCGTGCGGTCTTCCCGCAGTATGCATATTGTTTGTAGTCTGTAGCCAAGTCATGGTTCACATACTTAACATTTTCTATGTTTTCTCCCCCCACCTTATGTGTAATTACCCCGTCTAGTGAGCCGTATATAGCCCACAACCCCACTACCCCCGAACTAACCCTCTAAAACAAACTCAAGCCTAGTCAAACTAATGTGTACATGGTGTGGTGCGACAGCTAAATGATTAAGCAACTGCGTTAGGAGAGGTAAAAGGTTCGGCCCAACGCCCCGGGGCCCAAACAGCGCTTCCGCATCAATGGCCAGTGCCCGCTACATTTGAAGGGCAAGGGAGGAGTATGTGGAAGTGATCCAAGGAGACCAAATCTTCTCGTATCTGGTAAGGGCATTATATTTCATATATACATATCGTTCTTTTAATAGGGTATCATTGACCAAACTTTTAAGAGCAGGTATTGTGGGAGGGCTGGGGGCCATCCATGTCCGCGCGATACACACTTTTGCAAGTGCGCATACGCTGCGGGCATACATGGTTTCCCATCGGGACCCAGAATCCGAGTCACCCACCCCCAGAATGCAAAATCTCGGAGTCAGCATTCCCCTCTGTGTTCCCGTATGTTCCAGAATCGACCTGACCCCAGCCCAGAACACCTGCAGCAACGGGCATTCCCATATGAGGTGCCAGAATGTGCCTCCGGCAGCCCCGCACTTGGGACAAACATCAACACTATCAGACCTGAATCTGGCCAGCCTGCTCGGTGTCATGTATGATCTATGCAGGATGAAAAGCTGTATCTGCTGAAACCGCAGCGATTTGGTGACCTGGCTCGGATTGCCCAAAGCGCCCTCCCAGTCTTCCCCGTCTATGGGACCCAAGTCACACTCCCAGTTCTCCCGAAGATTCGAGAGCGGGTCTGCATGTATTGTTTGAAGAAGGTATGAGTAGGTGAAGGAAATCACCTTGACTCGACCCAGTGAATGTAGAAATGTTTTGATGGGAAAGGGGAGGAGCGCCGGGGGGGAATCTCCAAATTGCGCCTGCAAGGCGTGCCTGAGCTGTAAAAATCTGTAGAAGTAAGAGTTCGGGAGTCCAAACTCCTCCTTTAATTGGTGAAATGATTTCAATGAACCGTCACTATATAATTGGGACAGCGAGTCTATCGAATACGGAGCCCATACCTCCCCGCCCTCTAGGGACCTCAGTTCATTAAGCATTGTGGAGTGCCATAGGGGAGTATCAGGGTCCATGCCTTTATACCCGAGTAGGCCCTTCAATGCTAGCCATATTCTCATCGCCTGAAAGACAATAGGAGGTAAAAATCTAGAAGGGTTTTCCCCCACCAGGACCTGTGCCGGGGAAAGGTCCGGGTAATAGCATTGAAGGAACGCCCGGCCCAGCCCAGCCCCCCCCCCTCCCGAAGCCACATACTGATATGTGATAGCTGAGCAGCATAATAATATAGTTGGAAGTGGGGCAAGGCCAGACCGCCGTCCCTTTTTTGTCTGGTGAGGGTGGTTAATTTTATTCTAGCTCTTTTATTGGCCCATATAAAGGAGGACAGGACGCTATTTAATTTCCTGAAGAAGGCTGGAAAAAGGAATACAGGGGACTGTAGTAGAACATACAATAGTTTGGGCAAGACTACCATTTTAATAAGGCCGACCCTGCCCGTCATTGTCAGTGGTAGCTTACCCCAAGCTCTCGATTTGCGCGCTACTGTCTGTACTAGAGGATCGAGGTTTAAGGGCACAAAGTCTGATGGGTCGTTTGTAATTAGAATTCCGAGGTACTTAAACTGGACTGTCCAGCACAACGGCAGGGATATTTTCGGAACCTGAGGGAGGGAGCCTATAATGGGCATAATGATTGATTTAGTCCAGTTTATGCGGAGACCCGAATACCCACCGAATGTCTCAATGACCCGCAGCACAGTGGGCATCTCTACTGCGTAGTCTTGAAGGAATAACAACAAGTCATCCGCATAAAGGGCTATCTTGTCAGTGCAGGAGCCGGTACCTATTCCCCCAATGTCCGGGTGCGATCTGATCAGGCAAGCGAGGGGCTCTATGGCTATGGCAAACAGGGCAGGAGAGAGGGGGCATCCCTGTCTGGTGCCCCGTGTCAAAGGGAAGGAGGAGGAAATGTAGCCGTTCACCAAGACCCTGGCGCGTGGATTCTGGTATAGTAATTTGATCCATTGAATAAAGTTTGGGCCGAAGCCCATGTTCCTCATGACTCCCCACAGGTAAGGCCATTCAACGCTGTCGAATGCCTTGGCTGCATCCAGTGAGACTACAGCCGCGTCCGAGGGGAAGTCGCGAGGGGCCTGCAAAATGGTGTATAGCCTGCGCAAGTTAATGGATGTGGATTTCCCAGGCATGAAGCCGGTTTGATCCGGATGAATTATAGATTCAATTACTAGGTTGAGTCGGACCGCAAGAATTTTCGCCAGGATCTTGGCGTCAGTGGGGATGAGGGAGATCGGCCTGTAGGAGTCCAACAACCTGGGGTCCTTACCAGGCTTTGGAAGCATTATAAGGATCGCCTCGGACATTGAGGGAGGAAGGCTGTTAGTGGCAGTCATTTTAACGTACGTGTCAAGCAGCCGGGGACCAAAGAACTCAATGTACTGTTTATATAGTTCCGTGGGAATACCGTCACTACCCGGGGATTTACCGCTAGGAGACACCTCTACCGCCGACACCACCTCTTCCAGGGTCAGAGGTGCGTCCAGTGCGTCCCTGGCCTCAGGGGAGAGTTTAGAAAGGGGAATGTTTGTCAGGTACAGGTCTAGTTCCTCCGTGGAGCATGTCAGTCTACTATCGTATACCTCTCTGAAGTAGCCGAGGAACATCTGTGCGATGTCAGGGGTGGCATCCACCATGGAGCCGCCTGAGTCAAGCATTTGCGCTATCGTGGTCCCAGGTCGATCGTAGTGCACTAAGTGGGCCATCAGGCTACCTGGTCTGTCCGCCTGCATATATATGTTAGTGGCCCTAAACAAAAGGGAACGTGCATTTATATCTGAAAGGTGAGCCAGCCAGGCCTCCTGAGCCGCAAGCCAGCGGGCCTTCAGCTCAGGAGTACCCTCAGTCAGGTAACGCATCTCCAGATCCCTACACTCAGTCTCAAGCTGTCTTTCCATCGCCCTTCTAGCCACCTTGCAGGCTGCAATTTAGCCGATCATTGTACCTCGCAAATACGCCTTGAACGCGTCCCAAACAACCGGGGCCGGGGCCGATCCCACATTATCTGCAAAAAATCCCTCCCATGTGGACACCAACTCCGGGCATTCGCCCAGCTGGGCCAGCCAAGAAGGGTGTAGCCGCCAATATGACTGTCCCCTCTGACATTCCCCATCTATTGAGAGCACCAGGGGCGAGTGATCAGACACCCCCCGTGCCTCGTAACGGACATCCGTCACGCCAGGCAAAAGCCCAGGCGAGACCAGGGCCAGGTCGATTCTAGAAAAAGAGCCATGTGTACCCGAATAACAGGAGTATTGCCTAAGACTAGGATTCCGAATTCTCCAGACGTCTACCCACTGCATACCGTCTAGAAAATCTGCGAATTTAGATCCCGATGAGGTTGAGCCGCCCCCCGTCCCTTGATCCCGGGGAGCCCTCCATCTGTCTAAGGAGGCATCCAACACAGCGTTGAAGTCCCCCAAGCAGATGACAGGGGTGTGTGGGGAGGAGGCAACAAATAAGGCGGCCTTTTGCAGGACATCATATGAAAACGGGGGGGGAACATACACGGACAACAGGAAAAAATTACGTGAGAACAATTTACATTCTATGAACACGTATCTACCATGTGGATCTGTATTTACTCTGATCATCTCAAACTGTACAGTCCTCTTTATCATTACCGACACCCCTCGGGAATATGAGGAGTGCGAGGAATGATATGCCCAGCCCACCCAAGGCCTGCGGAGCGACAACAGCCTATTTCCCTCCAAATGGGTTTCGCTTAAACAGATAATATCCGGGCAATATTTCTTGATCATCTTAAACACTAAGGATCGCTTTACTTTGTTGTTAATGCCCCGGACATTCCACGCCAAGATTTTTAAGGGAGGCATGTCAGCCAAGTCATCAGCTGGGGCGCAACACTCCTATCGACCACCCATCCCCCCGGCTCCTTGCTCGCACAATCGCGCCGTCCACCGGCCCCGGACCTCGAGCCAAACCCCTGAAAACAGTGCGACCCCACCACACCCTCCGAATGACTAGTATATAGGCTTCGTAAATTCAAAACATAAAACAGAAAAACTACTGGGGGGCCAACAGCGGCCCCCCGGCATCCCCCCTCCCCGTATACCTCCCCGAACTGTGGCATACCTAAATCCCTAACCGAACTCTAGCCCTGGAGAACCCAAAGCCTACGGCAACACTGTACTAGGCGTACAGATCAAACAACCCCAATACTTAAACCCTTATGTGTTTATACGTTTATAACACTTCTCAGCAAAGTCCAGTACCACTAAACGAGAGGAAGCTCCCTGGACTTATACTTGCGAGTTGTAGGCTCATAGAGGAAGGCGACCCGATGTCAGTCTGGAGCCAGCTGGCGTGCCCCCGGAGCATATCTGTCCAACCAGGAAGCCGCTTCCCTGGGCGAGCTGAAGAATTTAGTCTCCCCGTCCGCCACCACACGCAATCTGGAGGGAAACAGCATTGAATAGGATATATTCAGGTCACGAAGGCGTCGCTTTATGGGGAGAAACTGTGCTCGGTCTTTTTGGACGTCCGCTGCAAAGTCCGGAAATGCCGACACCCGGATTCCATTCCGGATCAGGGGACCCTTCACGCGTCCCAGGCGCAGGACGGAGTCCCGGTCCTTGTAGTGCAGGAATTTTGCTATAAAAGTTCGTGGTGGGGCGCCTGGTGGTAAAGGCCGGAAGGGCACGCGGTGGGCCCGCTCCACTGCAAACTGAGAAGTAAAGGATTCAGCACCGTATGCCTCTTTTAACCAGGATTCCAGGAAATCCTCGGGGTGTGCCCCTTCTTCTTTTTCGGGGAGGCCTACGAACCTCACGTTGTTTCTGCGGAGTCTGCCCTCCATGTCCAGGAGTTTGGCTTGCATCGTTGTGACTTGCTGTGTAACTGCAGACACCGATTGTTGCAGAGGGCCGCTGAGGTCTTCCAGGTTGGAGACCCTTGTCTCAGTTTCGCCCACCCTCTCCCGTACTCGTTGGACGTCCTGTCGTAGCAGTGATAAATCACACTGCACCTTCTCCATCTTGTCCGATAGGCGTTGCTCGCTGGCCGCTATGGCCTCCAGGACCTGCTGGATGGAGGGAGCAGACGGCTGCGTATTCGCCCCCGAGTCGGCCCCAGCCGATGGATCCATTCTGGCAGGGGGGGAGGGCTTAGGAGATGACTGCGTCGACTGAGATGCAGGCTGTCGGGCAAACTTCTCCAATTTAGCCGCGGCCGCACTCTGGCCGCCCCTCACCATCTTGTGGGGGTCCAGCAGTAATGAGAGTCCCGTTGTTCAGTGTCAAAGGTATAACAGTGGATGGTAAATGCAGTATCAGCAGCACGCCAGGCACTGGGATAGCCAGATGTTATAATGAAGGGAGAAGGGGGACCTGGGGGGTCCAATGGTATAAATAAATATGTCCAGTGTGTGATATTCCAGCAGTATAAGCAGTAGGAGGCAGGGCAGCTGGGACAGTATCCAATCCTCCAGCCCAGTGCAGTCTTCACCCACACTGCACCTTGCTGTGTTCAGTACCTCAGGGAGCTGCAGGTAAAATGGCCGCCCAGCACAAGGATTTCCCCCTCTTCCCTCACTGCACCAGCCTTCAGGGGATCAGGATGGCTTATGGATGTGGCCCTGGGGGTGCAGGAGTGGGGTGCCGCTCCTTTCCGGTGCCGCTGGACGCCGTGTCCGCCTCGGGCGCTCTATCGCGCGCGCACGCGCCCGGCGGAGCTTCAAAATCGAGGCCGGGGACTGAGCTGCAGCCTAGGCCCGGAGTCCGGGCGGCCGCCGACGCGAGCCGGGAGTGCTCGCACACACGCACCACCGCCTCCCCAGCACCGCCAGGCAGGAGAATAGTCCAGAGGAGAGCAGGATCGGGGCCCCAGGATTGTTACAGGATTAATTATCCAGGGAGCTCCTCGATCCTGCTGCCTAGTCCTCTGCCGCCGTGGCCACGCCCCTTCTCTGCTGATTTTTATGTTACTTTTTACTGCTACTGTGATGCATGGAGTTTGTCATAAATAAATATCATTGACTTTTACTCAAGTTGTCGTGGTCACGCCTTCGGGCGGTTTCTCTTCATGTTACTTACATGTCCAGGGGTCTGATACAACCTCCCAGGTTCCGGTACATCTCAGCCCCTACAACTGAGGCTGCCTTCCGTCAGCTCAGGCCCTCAGTTGTGACAGTAAGCACTGACCAAATGAATCCAGCCGGAGACCAGGATCAAGCGGCCAGGCCGATGCAAGAACTGGCAGCCCGACTTGAACATCAGGAGGCTGCACAGGGCCACATCATCCGCTGTCTCCAGGATCTCTCTACTCGGCTGGATGGGATTAAGACAACTCTCCGTGGATCAGACGCGTCCGGTGCGTCAACCACAGTGACTCCAGCTATAACCCCACCCACCTTACCCGTTTCTGCTCCACGTCTTCATCTTCCAACGCCAGCAAAATTTAACGGTTCTCCAAGATTCTGCAGGGGATTTCTCAACCAGTGTGAGATTCAGTTTGAGCTACAACCTGGCAATTTTCCCAGTGACCGTACAAAAATTGCCTACATCATCTCTCTTCTCAGTGGCTCAGCCCTTGATTGGGCATCACCGTTATGGGAGAGGTCCGACACCCTGCTATCTTCTTACACTGCATTCGTGTCAACATTCAGGCGCATCTTCGACGAGCCAGGCCGGGTAACTTCAGCTTCGTCTGAGATTCTCCGTTTACGCCAGGGATCACGTACTGTAGGACAATATCTTATACAGTTCCAGATCCTGGCATCCGAACTGGCATGGAACGACGAGGCCCTGTATGCTGCATTCTGGCATGGTTTATCTGAGTGTATTAAAGACGAGTTAGCTACCAGAGACTTACCCTCCAAGTTAGATGAGCTAATCTCACTTTGTACAAAAGTTGACTTACGTTTCAGAGAGAGAGCAACTGAGCGTGGAAGATCATCTGCTCCAAAATCTTCTGCTCCTCCTCCTCGCCAACTGTCACCAACTAAAGATGAGCCCATGCAAATTGGCCGTTCCCGTTTAACTCCTGCTGAGCGCCGAAGACGTCTCTCCGAGTCTCTCTGTCTTTATTGTGCAGCTCCGTCTCACACCATTAATGCTTGTCCCAAACGTCCGGGACTTCAGACCCTAGCTCGCCAAGGAGAGGGCCGGCTAGGAGTAATGATCTCCTCTCCATCCCCTCAAGATTGTAATCTCCCAGTCTCGCTTCAAGTTGCTCAACGTTATCAGAACGTCATTGCCCTCCTGGATTCCGGAGCAGCTGGGAACTTTATTACCGAAGCCTATGTTAAACGGTGGTCCCTACCCACCGAGAGACTTCCTTCCTCCTTTTCCTTAACTGCCGTGGATGGCAGTAACATTTTTGATACAGTTATTGCTCTAAGGACTCTACCAGTTCGTCTGAGAGTGGGAGTTCTTCATTCCGAACTTATTTCACTTTTAGTGATTCCAAGAGCCACACATCCTGTGGTCCTGGGCCTTCCATGGCTCCGTCTTCACAATCCTACAATTGATTGGACGACTACGCAAATTCTGGCATGGGGTTCCTCCTGTGCTGAGACATGTTTGTTTAAAGTGTTGCCTGTCTGTTCTTCCTCCCCCAGGTCGTCTGATGTTCCACCTCCTCCATATCAAGATTTCACGGATGTGTTCAGTAAAGCTTCTGCTGATATCCTTCCTCCTCATAGAGAATGGGACTGCCCGATTGATCTCGTTCCAGGGAAGGTTCCACCTCGAGGCCGAACTTATCCGTTGTCTCTGCCTGAGACGCATTCTATGGAGGAATACACTAAAGAGAACCTAGCAAAGGGGTTCATTCGACCTTCTTCTCCAGCCGGCGCAGGCTTCTTCTTTGTAAAAAAGAAAGATGGTGGTCTGCGGCCGTGCATCGACTACAGAGGTTTGAACGACATTACCATCAAGAACCGCTATCCTTTACCCCTGATTACTGAGCTCTTTGACAGAGTTAGCGGAGCTACCATCTTTACAAAGCTGGACTTGAGAGGTGCATACAATCTCATCCGGATCCGTGAGGGTGACGAGTGGAAGACCGCATTTATCACCCGTGACGGACATTATGAGTACCTCGTCATGCCCTTCGGATTGAGCAATGCTCCAGCTGTCTTCCAGCATTTCGTCAATGAGATCTTCAGAGACATTCTATACCGTCATGTCGTGGTCTATCTAGATGATATCCTCATTTTTGCCAACAATTTAGAGGAACATCGTTTTTGGGTAAAGGAGGTTCTGTCCCGTCTCCGTGTCAATCATCTCTACTGCAAATTAGAGAAATGCGTCTTTGAAGTCAAGTCCATTCCGTTTCTAGGGTACATTGTGTCCGGTTCCGGACTAGAGATGGATCCTGAGAAACTACAAGCAATCCAGAATTGGCCGGTACCCTTAACCCTCAAAGGGGTCCAGAGGTTCTTAGGGTTCGCCAATTATTACCGAAAGTTTATACGAGACTTTTCCACCATTGTGGCGCCTATTACTGCTTTCACCAAGAAGGGTGCTAACCCGTCCAAGTGGTCTGAAGAAGCCATGCAAGCTTTTCATCTTTTGAAACAGAGGTTCATCTCTGCGCCTGTCCTGAAACAGCCTGACATCGACTCTCCTTTCATCTTAGAGGTGGATGCCTCCTCCGTTGGAGTAGGAGCGGTGTTATCTCAGAGGGCTAAAGATGGCCATTTACATCCTTGCAGTTTCTTCTCCCGGAAGTTCTCCCCAGCGGAGCGCAACTATGCCATTGGCGACCAGGAGTTGCTAGCCATCAAGCTCGCTCTAGAGGAGTGGAGATATCTGTTGGAGGGAGCTTCTCATTCAATCACCATACTTACAGACCACAAGAACCTTCTATATCTAAAAGGCGCACAATGTCTCAACCCTCGTCAGGCCAGATGGGCACTTTTCTTTTCCAGATTCGACTTTAAACTCCAGTTCTGTCCGGGCTCTCAGAATCGCAAGGCCGATGCCCTTTCCCGCTCATGGGAGCAAGAAAATGAGTCAGAGTCTTCAGACAAGCATCCTATTATAAATCCGTTGGCATTCTCCACGGTAGGGATGGACTCTACGCCCCCATCAGGGAAAAGTTTTGTGAAGCCGACACTAAGGAAGAAGCTCATGCATTGGGCCCATGCTTCCCGCTTTGCCGGACATACAGGTATCCAAAAAACCCTGGAGTTTATCTCTAGGTCCTATTGGTGGCCAACTCTGAAAAAGGACGTTTTGGAGTTTATTGCATCTTGCCCAAAGTGTGCCCAACAAAGTATCCCGCCAGTCGCCTGCGGGGCAACTGGTTCCACTATCTGTTCCCCGTCGACCATGGACCCATTTGTCGATGGATTTTATTACAGACTTACCCATGTGCAACAAGTTCAATACCATCTGGGTGGTAGTTGACCGGTTCACCAAGATGGCACACTTCATTCCTCTCACCGGTCTTCCGTCAGCTTCCAAGTTGGCTCAAGTATTCATACAAGAGATCTTCCGACTCCACGGTCTTCCAGAGGAAATTATCTCAGATCGAGGAGTTCAATTCACAGCCAAATTCTGGCGAAGTTTATGTCAAGTCCTCCAAGTCAAGCTAAAGTTTTCCACGGCTTACCATCCTCAGACCAATGGTCAAACTGAGAGGGTGAATCAGGACTTGGAGTCCTTCCTCCGCATCTATGTGTCCTCCTCTCAAGATGACTGGGTTCAATTACTTCCCTGGGCCGAGTTCTGTCATAACAACCAGTATCATTCTTCATCTTCTTCAACACCATTCTTCACCAACTTTGGATTCCACCCTAAAGTCCCTGAGTTCCAACCGCTTCCAGCAACTTCTGTTCCCGCAGTGGATATCACCTTGCATCAGTTTGCCAATATCTGGAAGAGCGTACGATCAGCTCTGCTCAAGGCATCGTTCAGGTACAAGAAGTTTGCGGATAAGAAGCGTCGAGCAGTTCCTGCTCTCAAGGTGGGTGATCGGGTATGGTTATCCACGAAGAATTTGAGGTTGAGAGTTCCCAGTATGAAGTTTGCACCTCGCTTCATCGGTCCTTTTAAAATTGATCAAGTCATCAATCCTGTTGCTTACAGACTCCAGTTACCTCCTTTCTTAAAAATACCCAGGACATTCCATGTTTCCCTGTGGAAACCGCTAATCTTGAATCGGTTTCATTCCTCACTTCCTCCAACTCCGAAAGTCCAAACTCAACGAGGCGTTGAGTATGAAGTGGCCAAGATCCTGGACTCACGTCACCGTTACGGTCAACTTCAGTATCTTATTGACTGGAAGGGTTATGGCCCTGAGGAACGTTCATGGACCAATGCTTCTGATGTCCATGCTCCTGCCTTGGTCCGGAGATTCCATTCCAAGTTTCCTCAAAAGCCAAAGAAGTGTCCTGGGGCCACTCCTAAAGGGGGGGGTGCCGTCACGATCCGGGTATCTGGACGCCATTTCTTACCTATCAGATGCCTCCTAAGGCTGGCTCAGCGCTCCAGGACCGGATCCCATCTGTTATCCTGATGTGCACATTCCCGCATCCTCTCCTGTCTCTCTGGACGCAGTCACAGTAACGCCTTATACATCTGGCATGGCGTCTCCCGTGGCCTCCGCCGCCGTCCCTGAGCTTCTGCATTCTGAGTGGCGATTACGTCAGCCGCGGCCTCCGCTGTGTCCGCGTGGTCGGATGTGCATCTGTCAGCCTGGCGTCTCCTGTCTCCGGTGGCCGGCGCCGCCATTACTGTTTTCCAGACCACATGGTTTACAATCCAAACTTCCCTCCAAGTGTCTGCATGGGCGCAGCCATCTTGGATTCTGTCAGCTGATCTTTCCTACCAATCCGTTGTCAGTATTATTAATTTGCATAATTGCCTAGCCAATGCCTTCCTTGCTGCAGGTATAAATAGGTTGTGCCTGAGCAAGGAAGGCGTCAGTGCTTTGGTTGTCAAACCTAGTTCCAGTTTGTCTCTCTTCTGTGAATGTCTTCCAGGTTCCAGCTCCTGTCTCCAGACTTCTGCTATAGAGACCCGCACCAGCATTCCATCTGCGGTGTAGCCTGACTCTCCGATCCATTCTGGACTCACCTGTTTCCAGCTACAACATCACCTGCTTCCAGCTCAGCTTCCAGCAGTGTACAGCTTCTCTTAAAGGGCCGGTGTCCTTTCTGCAGTTTACCACTCTCCACCGGTATTATTATTTCTCCGCTCTCAAATTCTACATTTCATCTACATTGCATCGCTCTCAAGCTTTATTTATTATTTAACTGGTTCCAGCCAGTATCCACTCCGTGCCAACACCTGTCTGGTTCTAACCAGTACCCACAGCAGCATTTTATCTACAGCAGTCCAGCTTTCCCTGGAACACCAGCTGGTACGACCCTGGGCTTTCCTCATTGCTACAGTTGAGCCTGGTAAGGACTTTCCAACTTGCAGATAATAAGAACTGTCTCATACCACCAGAGCTCTGTGGCCCCTGCCACCCTGTAGTACCCAAGAACTGTATTATTATTTCTCTGCTGATTTTTATGTTACTTTTTACTGCTACTGTGATGCATGGAGTTTGTCATAAATAAATATCATGGACTTTTACTCAAGTTGTCGTGGTCACGCCTTCGGGCGGTTTCTCTTCATGTTACTTACATGTCCAGGGGTCTGATACAACCTCCCAGGTTCCGGTACATCTCAGCCCCTACAACTGAGGCTGCCTTCCGTCAGCTCAGGCCCTCAGTTGTGACAATTACTTCCTTCTTTCTGCTGCTGATTCCTCTCCCTGTGCAACCAAGCATCTGACTAGCCTTCCTCATTGCTTTGTTACATTGCTTACCTGTCTTTACGTCACCTGAAATAGTGACTCCAAGATCCCTTTCCTCCTCAGTAGTTTCCAATATAGTGCCATTAATATTATATTTAGCCTTTGATTTTGAGACTCAAGTGCATGATTTTGCATTTTGTTCGGCATTAAACTTTAACTGCTACTTGTATGACCATTCTTCTAGCCTACCTAGATCATAAATCACCTTTTACCCTTGCATAAAATACAAGCCAAAAAAAAGGGATTCAGGCGCGGAAACCAATTGATTGCACGTAAACTGCCGAATTAATGCTGTTTTTTCCTGCACACAAACCCAATTTTGCAGTTTTTATCCAGACAATGAGCTGCGAGGTTCAGTCCAGTTTTGGGGATTCACGCACAGGGCAATACCCGCAAATTGCATTGCTCCGGCGCAGCAATTACTCGCAGATATTGAATACTCCCCATAGGGTTGTGAGGGGTATATGCAGACAATTCAGTCATTGATTGTTTCAGTTTGGATAACCACCAATATTCCATAGTTGCACTTGAATATGCAATTTACAGTCATAAAGAAAAAGAAAAAGTAATAATCCTTCTGCACTGTGCACAATGCGACTAGCCATCTCCAATCCATCTCAATTGTGTCGCTAACAAACTAACTAACCTGCAGAAACGGCTGAAGTTGCTGGTTTTCAGAAACCCCTTAAAATAACCTATGCAGTTATGTGAAAACCTTCTGCAGAATGGGTTTCTGTCCCAATTCATAAATATACTGTATCAACTCCACAGCAGAGGCACAGCTAATGGTCCGATCCAGCTGCCTGCTACAAACACCCAGACAGCAAGAATAATGGTCAACTGGAGCACATATGTAGGTGATTGAATTGGGTCTAGGTATATTTTTTCTTCCCAGATCTTTACTAATTGCCAACCACAGCCCAACTTCCAACTGCAACACACTGAGACTCAATTTGAGGTTTAAAAAAAATAAAAAATAAACAATAAAACAAGAAAATAAAATAATCCTGTCGTCAGTGGCAGCAGGGAGATCCGGAGGGGGTGCCAGAAACCTGCTTAATCACATCTTAGCACAGAGTTCATTTAATTAAATTCAATTGTTTATTGTCAATATATACAGCAACATCAGATGCAATGAAGTGAATTTCCAAAGTCGTACAAGAAACAAATAGTAACACATGTTAGAAACAAAATTCATTGTAAAAGTAATCTAAAAATGACAGATGGAAAGACTATTCCTACACCTACTAGTGAATTTAATGCTGCTTAAATCGCCTATTTGATGGTAAAGCTCAAAATGATTATGACCAGGATGGCTGTTGTCTATGATCATTTTATTTGCCTTTATCACACTCCTTTTCATGTAGATATCTTCCAGACGATGTAGTGATAGATCAATCATCCGGTCAGCTGCGCTAACTATTCTGTGAATATACCTCCGCTTTACCTGGGAGCAATTTCCATACCACGCCAAGATAGAACACGTCAATGTACACATTGTAACACATCTATAAAACTGTATTTATACAAATCATGGGTGACCCTGCAGGACGCAGCCTACGTAGAAAGAAAAGGCATTGCTGCACCTTTCCCAGAAGAGTAGCCACAGGGGGTCTTCTGTTATACTCACACCCAAAACCTTCAACTCCTTCACCCTCTGCACTTCTATGTCATTAATGCACAGTGGGTGCAGATCTGTTCTCTTTGCCCTCCTAAAATCTAAGATTACATCTTTTGTTTTTCATTGTTAAGAGATCGTTTACCTACAGTACCACCAACTTGTAAGACACTGAACTTCAGCCCTATGCATGCCTTCCTCAAGAGGTGTAGCGTGGAGCCATGGCACCCCGGAGAAAGCTCATGGTACGGCAACCAACCCATACACACAATATTGTACAGGGTAACAGCGGTAACTATTGGTTTTGCAGGGGTAACACAATGGTAACAGCAGCGGTATCTCAAGAATCTCTCAAGTGGCATTGCAATGACAGCCTGGAACATATAGGGGTTGCTAGGAATTGTAGTGCCTAGCAACCCCTATATGTTCAGGCATTGTAGTGCACCTGGTGCAGTTTACACCAGCAGGCTATATACTTGCTGTGGGGCCAGCAAGATGCTTGTATACTTAAGCAGTGGTGGTCTATTGGTCATTGACAGCCCTTGTAGCTGTAGTAGTGAAATGCACTGGGCTGCATCCATACAAACAGGACGCTGGAGAAGAGCGCCTGTGCAGTAGTGCATTCAGCAGGACAGGTCTGCTGTGAGACACCAGGACCTAGTGCCTGCAGACTCTACCCACTAATATGGACACAGTGCAGAGTGCTGCTGAACGCTTTCAACATGAGCACCTTTGGTCCCTGCCAGTGGCTAGCTTTAGCTCAAGCTCTACTCACCACACCCCTGTCTTCATCTGCATTGCTAATTAGCCCACAACAGTGATATCACCTGCACATTTTACAATCATGTTTGAGTTTAAAGACGCAACACAATAAGTATAGTGACCCAGAGGAAAGGGGAGTAGAGGGAGACTTAAGCACTGGTATACGTGCTGAGTGCTATCATGAAGTAGGGAAATCTACATACAAAACCCATGATACCTACACAGGCGAGAGTGTAAATTGGTGGCAGGTGCACCCATGAGAGTAAAAAGATCAAATTACAGTAAAAAAAAGGAAAGGCACTTTGGTATGGGGTACTCTACTATTCTAATTATTTGAAACATAAAACACTTATTATTGCAGTTAAAAGGAGGGCAAACAGTACTCCGAACAACCACCACTAAAATGCAGTTATCATCGTGATGGACAATGCACGGTGATGTCTAGGGAAAGTTAGGCTGCGGGGGAAGAAGGGTTAGTTTAGTTGAGCTCCCATTGGGATTTTAGGTAATCGGTATGCCAGTGTCGGTATTCTGACATCCTGACGGCCGGTATCCTGTACCCAATCCATATCGCGTACCGTCAGTAGTGAATGATATGCGAGTGGACCCTCTACCTATACCTGGGGGTAACAGGTGAGAGACGTGACATCTGCTGTTGAACCACTTACCATTCACTATCGATGACACATGATATGCAGCAGCCACCCACTCCATACCCTGTGGAGGTTACCTTCTTCCTTTATGTATGCATATTTTCTGTACAATATGTGCCTAATACATTTATACACATGACTGTACGTTAATTGTACATACTCTACTATGAGAATTACTTACCTGACTGCACTACGTTTTGATTGTATGTCTGTACCTCTACTTTGTTTTCAATAGATATTTGGTAGCACACACCAGAACCAACTGACTGTGGTGATTCCCCTTATACTCTCCTTGATTTTTCACCTATTTTTTAACACTTTGTATTACGGATTGGATTGGATTTCCTCATTATCATATCGCATACGATGATAATTATATAGTACCTGGCCCCACAATTCAGGCCAGATCTTATTACTACGGATATAATTATTGCTAGTGTTCTATTGATGTACCGATGCACAGCCAATATTAAACTTGTATGGACTCCCATATCTATCCTTCATGGTGATATTTTTGCAATTAGATTTATTGATGTGATAATTTAGATTAGTAAGGACTAGCGCGCTTTGTCCATCACGACGGTAACCTAATTTTAGTCTTTATTGTTAGTGGTTTTTGCCTTCACTAAAGATGTGATATCCTTTAAACTGCAACAATAAACATTAAACTTTAAACTGCACTATGAGTGCCCCAAAGAAAGAATACCTTTCCTTGGTCAATCAGAAGTACAAAAAGAATACAGTACAAGGCTTAAAACATCTCTGCCGAGCACAAGTACTGATGGTAATTGCAAGTGAGCTTTTAACAGACTGGGAATGGAATTCCAGTGACATGTGGAATAGAGTCCCAGCTCAGTGCAGATAGATCCATGTACAGTTGCGATCTTAGAACCTCTAGTAGATCCATCTTATATTTTAATAATTTTTGGGTTGGCTAAAGGGGATAGCCCTCAAAAACACCAGCGATTATGCATTTGGTAGTTTGTTCCACACGTGTTTACTTTCCCTTGCTAAAGCAGATGTTTGACAGGAGTCTGTAGTTGTTACGCCCATAAAGCTATTAGGTGTTACTAAGCCCGCTGTGTGAAGTGAGCGGCCCCCGTCCGTCCGTCCCCTCGCTCAGCACATCGCGCTGTGCTGAGCGGGGGGAGATGTGTGCTGAGCGGTTTGTGTTAAGACCGCTCAGCACACATCTCCGCAGTCAGTACCCCCCTTTAGTTGTGACTGGAAGCACGGCGTTGACTGTTACCTGTGCTTTATGTATGTACAACAATGGAATGCTACAATGAAAGGCAGTATACAGGTTACCAATGTTTTCCAGCAGTGCCAAATACAAACAGACCATTATTTTAGTTATAGGTGGTAAATAGTTATAAAGTGATTTGGGGAATTGAAGGAAATGTCCAGATCTCATAGTTGATTGTAAGCAAATAAGATGAATGATGTAAGGCCAGACAAGCATTGGGATTTTTTGTAATGGCTCCATTTACATTTTATTCTTTTAAATGCGTGTGGCATCTGTTGTATCATCAGTATAAAGTTATTTTCTTTGATTACAAAAAGCCCCACACATAAGGATGCAGGAACCACAGAGGACTAGGAAAAATGTAATTCACAGAGATATGAACATGTCTAGACATGGTTTTCACAGTCTGTCCCGTCACTGGCTATCCACATTACAGCCACATATCATCCTCCCCTTCAGCCTCACTGCTAATTTGTCATTATCTATTTGGCTGCACAAACTGGACACAGATCTAAACGGGATCAGTATGTGATCCCGGCGGTCATTATACAGATGTCGGGATCCCGGTCATTAGAATGCCAACATGGGGGTTACGAGTGCAACGAAGCCCCTTGCGGGCTCGGTAGCAAACTTCGCTCGCCAAAGGTTCTATTCTCTATCTATGGGTGTTGTGGACACTCACCGAGGGGGAATCACCTACCTCACCGGTATTCCGGCGGCGGTATGGTGCACCTGGCGGGATCCAGTCCATCAGTATGCTGACCACATACCATCTACACAATTGCCAATCACAACAGCTAGACCTTAATATATAAAGTTATTCACTGGATTTTAATTGCTTAAATTTCAATAAAAACTGTGTAACAGGGGGCGTTCTAAAACTTATGACCAATAGTGCATGGTGACCATACTCCTGATAACACAATCCAGCATGTGCTCATACAACCCCAGTTCTAAAATCCCTGAAAGATAAAATATGTAGTTAAGATTATAGTTGCTATGAAGACAACAGACAGATTATTAGTCAGTGAATAATTTGTTATAAACCGCAGTTATGTCGCCCGATGATCTTGAATACGGTTTACAATGTGGAGGCCCCATCTTTAAAAGGCTCTATTGCTGCTCCTGTACCAGAATAAGTGGTGTTCTACTCCTTGGGTGCTATGTTAAAAACTGCTCTCTGATTGGTGGAGGGGTGTAGAGGATTTTAGTTTTACATAAGTGCCTATTTCTGCAAGAACGCCTTATACACCAACAAGTTAGCAGTGTCCCCAAAGTGGCTGAAAGAAGGAGAGCACTAGTAATATAGAAAACAATGCAGAGAATGGCTACTAAAATGTACTGTATATATAAAGTTAACAGGAAAGACTTCTCAAACCAAACATGTACTGCTTACAGGAAAAAAGGCACCTATTTCATATGGTAGAAAAACTCAAACATAGCAAAGGAACGAAGAGTGCAAGAAGACAGCATATATTTAAAGACAGATGTCTAATAAAATGGGACATATGCTACTTTCAAATTGGAAGCAGGGAGACTGAATGGTAACAAGGTAACATAAGGGATAAATTATTTTCCAGAACGTATAAACAGATCCACTGAGCAGTCCTTCAGCAGTTGTACAGAAGACTTTTGGAGTAATTGAAGAATAAACGGGACAAACATACAGCATGGCTACTGTAAAGACATCATCGACCTAACATACAAATTCATGTAGTTATAAAAAAAAACAACAACAAACCCCACAAATCCTAAGCACACACACAATGGTGGACCTGGAACTTTTTCTGACATTCAGCATGTTATGTCTTCATAATCAATTCATACGCAAAAGTAACCAACTTTAATTTACCATTTAAACCACAGGACATGCTGCAGCAGGCACAAGAGTGATGCTCTGTGGCATTATAAAGTGATGATCTAAAACCTTACAGATGGAGCCTCGCTTATCTGGCCTTCTCTGCTGCGCCTAGTCATACCATGGTTTATTAGAATAAGCCTTTCATCTATTGTTCTAAGCTGCAATACAATACAGAGAACAATACAGCAGGGGATTAACTCCAACTGCCCTGTCTCACTTAATCCTGTTAAAGGCATAGATGAAGAGGGCTCTATCTGTATATGCCAGACCTGTAACTTTACGCAAGATAAACCAAAATATATATATGTACTCACATGAGGTAACAATGTTAACAACGTTATCAACATTTTCGTTTCAGAAGTGTGCTTAGGTAGTTTTTACTAATCCACATATAAACACTTAGGGCCGGGTGTAAAGAAGTCCGAATTGGCTGGAGGTAGGTGTGGGTTCCCAGCTGTACTTGGACTTTTTTTTAAACCGGCAATCATTTACAAAGCATGTTCATGATTGCGGCTTTTCAAAAATGTCAGGGTTCGGCCAGAAGCCCGCACCTCCGGCCAACTCTGACTTCTTTACATCCTGCCCTACAGACGTACACTAATGTCAGAACAAAATAGTAATGGGTTAACAGAATAAAACGCATGAACAGTTTAATGCATTTGTAACAATTTCACTTAATGTAACTGAGAATAAATATATACAGGTTGAGTATCCCATATCCAAATATTCAGAAATACGGAATATTCCGAAATACGGACTTTTTTGAGTGAGATAGCGAAAACTTTGTTTTTTGATGGCTCAATGTACACAAACTATGTTTAAATACACAAAGTTATTAAAAAATAAGAATTTACTTACCGATAATTCTATTTCTCGTAGTCCGTAGTGGATGCTGGGAACTCCGTAAGGACCATGGGGAATAACGGCTCCGCAGGAGACTGGGCACAAAAAGAAAGCTTTAGGACTACCTGGTGTGCACTGGCTCCTCCCCCTATGACCCTCCTCCAAGCCTCAGTTAGGATACTGTGCCCGGACGAGCGTACACAATAAGGAAGGATTTTGAATCCCGGGTAAGACTCATACCAGCCACACAAATCACACCGTACAACTTGTGATATGAAACCCAGTTAACAGCATGATAACAGAGGAGCCTCTGAATAGATGGCTCACAACAAGAACCCGATTAGTTAACAATAACTATGTACAAGTATTGCAGACAATCCGCACTTGGGATGGGCGCCCAGCATCCACTACGGACTACGAGAAATAGAATTATCGGTAAGTAAATTCTTATTTTCTCTGACGTCCTAGTGGATGCTGGGAACTCCGTAAGGACCATGGGGATTATACCAAAGCTCCCAAACGGGCGGGAGAGTGCGGATGACTCTGCAGCACCGAATGAGAGAACTCCAGGTCCTCCTCAGCCAGGGTATCAAATTCATAGAATTTTACAAACGTGTTTGCCCCTGACCAAGTAGCTGCTCGGCAAAGTTGTAAAGCCGAGACCCCTCGGGCAGCCGCCCAAGATGAGCCCACCTTCCTTGTGGAATGGGCTTTTATTGATTTAGGCTGCGGTCATCCTACCGCAGAATGCGCCAGCTGAATAGTGCTACAAATCCAGCGCGCAATAGACTGCTTAGAAGCAGGAGCACCCAGCTTGTTGGGTGCCATCAGGATAAACAGCGAGTCAGTTTTCCTGACTCCAGCCGTCCTGGAAAAATAAAATTTTCAGGGCCCTGACTACGTCCAGCAACTTGGAATCCTCCAAGTCCCTAGTAGCCGCAGGCACCACAATAGGTTGGTTCAAGTGAAAACCTGAGACCACCTTTGGCAGAAAATGAGGACGAGTCCTCAACTCTGCCCTATCCATATAGAAAATCAGATAAGGGCTTTTACATGACAAAGCCGCCAATTCTGACACACGCCTGGCCAAGGCCAACAGCATGACCACTTTCCACGCGAGATACTTTAGCTCCATGGTTTTAAGTGGCTCAACCAATGCGACTTTAGGAAATCCAACACCACGTTGAGATCCAAAAAGTGCCACAGGAGGCACAAAAGGAGGCTGAATATATAGTACTCCTTTAACCAAAGTCTGAACTTCAGGCAGTGAAGCCAGTTCTTTCTGGAAGAAAATCGACAGAGCCGAAATCTGGACCTTGATGGACCCCAATTTGAGGCCCAAACGTCACCCCTGCTTGCAGGAAGTGCAGGAATCGACATAGTTGAAATTCCTCCGTCGGGGCCTTCATGGCCTCCCACCAAGCAACAAATTTTCGCCAAACGCGGCGATAATGTCTTGCGGTGACATCCTTCCTGGCTATGATCAGGGTAGGGATGACTTCCTTTTGGGATCCGGTGTTCTACCGCCATGCCGTCAAACGCAGCCGCGGTAAGTCTTGGAACAGACAGGGTCCCTGCTGCAGCAGGTCTTGTCTAAGCGGCAGAGGCCAAGGGTCCTCTGCCAGCATCTCTTGAAGTTCCGGGTACCAAGCTCTTCATGGCCCATCCGGAACCCCGAGTATGGTTTTCACTCCTCGCCTTCTTATTATTCTCAGTACCTTGGGTATGAGAGGTAGAGGAGGAGACACATAAACCGACTGGTACACCCACGGTGTCACTAGAGCGTCCCCAGCGATCGCCTGAGGGTCCCTTGACCTGGCGCAATATCTTTTCAACTTCTTGTTGAGGCGGGACGCCATCATGTCCACCCGTGGTCATTCCCAACGGTTTACTAGCATTTGGAAAACTTCTGAATGAAGTCCCCATTCTCCAGGGTGTAGGTCGCCCATCGGAGAATCCTTGTGGCTTCTGCCATCGCCATCCTGCTTCTTGTGCCGCCCTGTTTACATGGGCGACCGCCGTGATGTCGTCTGATTGGATCAGTACCGGCTGGTTCTGAAGCAGGGGCCTTGCTTGGCTTAGGGCATTGTAAATGGCCCTTCGCTGCAGAATATTTATGTGAAGCGAAATCTCCTTGGAAATTTCTTCCCTGTGTGACTGCACCCCAGCCCCGAAGGCTGGCATCCGTGGTCACCAGGACCCAGTCCTGTATTCCGAATCTGCGGCCCTCTAGTAGATGAGCCCTCTGCAGCCACCACAGCAGCAACACCCTGTTTCTTGCTGACAGGGTTATCCGCTGTTGTATCTGTAGATGGGACCCGGACCATTAGTCCCACAGGTCCCACTGGAACGTCCTTGCGTGGAGTCTTCCGAATGGAATTATGCTTCGTACGAAGCTACCATTTTTCCCAGGACTCGTGTGCATTGATGTACCGACACCTGTCCTGGTTTTAGGATGTCTCTGACTAGAGATGACAACTCCTCTGCTTTTTCCACTGGAAGAAACACTCTTTTCTGGTCTGCGTTCAGAAACATTCCCAGGAACAGAAGACGTGTCGTCGGGACCAGCTGTGACTTTGGAATATTGAGAATCCAGTCGTGCTGTTGTAGCACTTCCCGAGAGAGTGCTACCCCCACCACCAACTGTTCTTTGGACCTCGCCTTTATCAGGAGATCGTCCAAGTACGGGATAATAAAAACTTCCTTCTTGCGAAGGAGTATCATCACTTCTGCCATTACCTAGGTAAAGACCTTCGGTGCCGTGGACAATTCCACCGGCCGCGTCTGGAACGGATAGTGACAGTCCTGTACCACATATCTGAGGTACTCCTGGTGAGGAGGGTAAATGGGGACATGCAGGTACGCATCCTTGATGTCCAGGGAGACCCTGTAATCCCCCTCGTCCAGGCTCGTAATATCCGCCCTGAGCGATTCCATCTTGAACTTGAATCTTCTGATATAAAAGTTCCAGTATTTTAATTTCAAGATGGGTCTCACCGAAACGTTTCGGTACCACAACCACTGTGGAATAGTAACCCCTTCCTTGCTGAAGGAGGGGCACCTTGACAATCACTTGTTGTGATTATAGTGTTGAATATCCACCAACACCGTCTTCCTGGCAGAGGGAGGTGCCGGTAAGGCAGATTTTAGGAAACGGCTGGGGGAAGAACGTCTCGAACTCCAGCCTGTACCCCTGAGATACTACTTGAAGGACCCAGGGATCCATGTGAGAGAGCCACTGTCCGCTAAAAATTTCTGAGACGGGCCCCCACCGTACCCGGGTCCGCATGAGCAGCCCCCGCACCATGCTGTGGACCTACCGGACGCAGGGAGAATTTCTGCTCTTGGGAACTAGCTGTGTGTTGCAGCTTTTTCCTCTACCTTTGCCTCTCGGCAGAAAGGATGAGCCTCTAGCCCTCTTGCTTTTCTGGGGCCGAAAGGACTGTACTTGATGATACGGTGCTTTCTTTTGTTGTGGGGTAGCCTGTTGCAAAAAATCGATTTCCCAACAGTAGCTGTGGAAACGAGGTCTGAAAAACCATCCCCAAACAGTTTTACCCCCTTATAGGGCAACTTCCATGTGCCGATTCGAGTCGGCATCGCCTGACCATTGCCAAGTCCATAACCCCCGTCTGGCGGCAATGGACCTAGCGCTTATTTTTGATGCCAGCCGGCAAATATCCCTCTGTGCATCACGCATGTATAAGACCACGTCTTTTATATGCTCTATTTTCAGCAAAATATTGTCCCTATCCATAGTTATTTTCCGACAGGGAATCTGACCACGCAGCGGGAGCACTGCACATCCATGCCGAAGCAACGGCTGGTCGCAATATAATGCCCTAGTGTGTGACTATATCTTATAGGGTAACCTCCTGCTTTCTATCAGCAGGTCCCTTCAGGGCGGCCGTATCCGGAGACGGTAGTGCCACCTTTTCTGATAAGCGTGTAAGCGCTGTATCTACCCTATGGGGTGTTTCCCCGCGTGACCTATCCTCCGGCGGGAAAGGGTACGCTGCCAATAACCGTTTTAGAAATTATCAATTTCTTACCGGGGGAAGTCCTCACACACCTCATTTAATTTCTCAGATGCAGGAAAAACTATTAATAGTTTTCTCTCACCAAACACAATACCCTTTTATGTGGTACCTGGGGTATAATTATAAATGTGTAATACATTTTTCATTGCCTCAATCCTGTAACGGGTGGACCTATTTGGAGGGTACACCAGTCTCATCGACGTCGACACTGGAGTCAGTATCCGTGTCGACATCTGTGTCTGTTATCTGAGGTAGCGGGCGATTTTAGAGCCCCCCCATGACATTTGAGACGCTGGAACAGGCACAAGCTGAGTAGCCGGCTGTTCTGTGTCGTCGACCTTTTATGTAAGGAGTTGACACTTTCACGTAATCCTTCCATAAGCTCAACCACACCGGTGTCGACCCCGCAGGGGGTGACAACATATTTACAGGCATTCGCTCCGCCTCCACCTCATTATCCTCCACATACCTGTCGACACAGCCGTACCGACACACAGCACACACACAGGGAATGCTCTGATAGAGGACAGGACCCCACAAAGCCCTTTGGGGAGACAGAGGGAGAGTATGCCAGCACACACCAGGGCGCTATATATCACAGGGATAGCACCTATAAAAAGTGTTTTCCCTTATAGCTGCATATATATATGTATACTGCGCCTAAATTGTGCCCCCCCTCTCTTTTTTAACCCTTTCTGTAGTGTATTAACTGCAGGGGAGAGCCAGGGAGCTTCCCTCCAACGGAGCTGTGAGGGAAAAATGGCGCCAGTGTGCTGAGGAGATAGGCTCCGCCCCTTTTTCGCAGACTTTTCTCCCGCATTTTTATGGATTCTGGCAGGGGTTAATGTACAACCATATAGCCCTGGGGGTTATATGTGATGTATTTTTGCCAGCCAAGGTGTTAATATTGCTGCTCAGGGCGCCCCCCCCCCCCAGCGCCCTGCACCCATCAGTGACCGCAGTGTGAGGTGTGCATGAGGAGCAATGGCGCACAGCTGCAGTGCTGTGCGCTACCTTGATGAAGACTGATGTCTTCTGCCGCCGATTTTCTGGACCTCTTCTTGCTTCTGGCTCTGTAAGGGGGCCGGCGGCGCGGCTCTGGGACCGGACTCCGAGGCTGGGCCTGTGTTCGATCCCTCTGGAGCTAATGGTGTCCAGTAGCCTAAGAAGCCCAAGCTGGCTGCAAGCAGGCAGGTTCGCTTCTTCTCCCCTTAGTCCCTCGATGCAGTGAGCCTGTTGCCAGCAGGTCTCACTGAAAATAAAAAACCTAAAACTAACTTTTATCTAAGAAGCTCAGGAGAGCCCCCTAGATTGCACCCTGCTCGGTCGGGCACAAAAATCTAACTGAGGCTTGGAGGAGGGTCATAGGGGGAGGAGCCAGTGCACACCAGGTAGTCCTAAAGCTTTCTTTTTGTGCCCAGTCTCCTGCGGAGCCGCTATTCCCCATGGTCCTTACGGAGTTCCCAGCATCCACTAGGACGTCAGAGAAATATTGTATTAAATGACCTTCAGGCTGTGTGTATAAGGTGTATATGGAACATAAATGAATTGTGTGAATGTAGACACACTTTGTTTAATGCACAAAGTTATAAAAAAATATTGGCTAAAATTACCTTCAGGCTGTGTGTGTAAGGTGTATATGTAACATAAATGCATTCTGTGCTTAGATTTAGGTCCCATCACCATGATATCTCATTATGGTATGCAATTATTACAAACTACGGAAAAATAAGATTTTACTTATCGATAAATCTATTTCTCGTAGTCCGTAGTGGATGCTGGGGACTCCGTCAGGACCATGGGGATTAGCGGCTCCGCAGGAGACAGGGCACAAAAATAAAGCTTTAGGATCAGGTGGTGTGCACTGGCTCCTCCCCCTATGACCCTCCTCCAAGCCTCAGTTAGGATACTGTGCCCGGACGAGCGTACACAATAAGGAAGGATTTTGAATCCCGGGTAAGACTCATACCAGCCACACCAATCACACCGTACAACTTGTGATCTGAACCCAGTTAACAGTATGACAAACGTAGGAGCCTCTGAACAGACGGCTCACAACAATAACAACCCGATTTTTTTGTAACAATAACTATGTACAAGTATTGCAGACAATCCGCACTTGGGATGGGCGCCCAGCATCCACTACGGACTACGAGAAATAGATTTATCGGTAAGTAAAATCTTATTTTCTCTGACGTCCTAGTGGATGCTGGGGACTCCGTCAGGACCATGGGGATTATACCAAAGCTCCCAAACGGGCGGGAGAGTGCGGATGACTCTGCAGCACCGAATGAGAGAACTCCAGGTCCTCTTTAGCCAGGGTATCAAATTTGTAGAATTTTACAAACGTGTTCTCCCCCGACCACGTAGCTGCTCGGCAGAGTTGTAATGCCGAGACCCCTCGGGCAGCCGCCCAGGATGAGCCCACCTTCCTTGTGGAATGGGCCTTGACAGATTTAGGCTGTGGCAGGCCTGCCACAGAATGTGCAAGTTGAATTGTGCTACAAATCCAACGAGCAATCGTCTGCTTAGAAGCAGGAGCACCCAGCTTGTTGGGTGCATACAGTATAAACAGCGAGTCAGATTTTCTGACTCCAGCCGTCCTTGAAATATATATTTTCAATGCCCTGACAACGTCCAGCAACTTGGAATCCTCCAAATCGCTAGTAGCCGCAGGCACCACAATAGGCTGGTTCAGGTGAAACGCTGAAACCACCTTAGGCAGAAACTGAGGACGCTTCCGCAGTTCTGCCCTGTCCGAATGGAAAATCAGATATGGGCTTTTATACGATAAAGCCGCCAGTTCTGACACTCTCCTGGCTGAAGCCAGGGCCAGTAGCATGGTTACTTTCCAAGTAAGATATTTCAAATCCACCGATTTGAGTGGCTCAAACCAATGGGATTTGAGAAAATCCAAAACTACATTAAGGTCCCACGGAGCCACTGGGGGCACAACCGGGGCTGTATATGTAGTACTCCTTTTACAAAAGTCTGGACTTCAGGAACTGAAGCCAATTCTTTCTGGAAGAAAATCGACAGGGCCGAAATTTGAACCTTAATGGACCCCAATTTGAGGCCCATAGACAATCCTGTTTGCAGGAAATGTAGGAATCGACCCAATTGAAATTCCTCCGTGGGGGCCTTCCTGGCCTCACACCACGCAACATATTTTCTCCAAATGCGGTGATAATGTTGTGCAGTCACCTCCTTCCTGGCTTTTACCAGTGTAGGAATGACCTCTTCCGGAATGCCTTTTTCCCTTAGAATTCGGCGTTCAACCGCCATGCCGTCAAACGCAGCCGCGGTAAGTCTTGGAATAGACACGGTCCCTGCTGAAGCAGGTCCCGTCTTAGAGGTAGAGGCCACGGATCTTCCGTGAGCATCTCCTGAAGTTCCGGGTACCAAGTTCTTCTTGGCCAATCCGGAGCCACGAGTATCGTACTTACTCCCCTTTGCCGTATAACTCTCAGTACTTTTGGTATGAGAGGCAGAGGAGGAAACGCATACACTGACTGGAACACCCACGGTGTTACCAGAGCGTCCACAGCTATTGCCTGAGGGTCTCTTGACCTGGCGCAATACCTGTCCAGTTTTTTGTTGAGGCGAGACGCCATCATATCCACCTTTGGTTTTTCCCAACGGTTCACAATCATGTGGAAGACTTCTGGATGAAGTCCCCACTCTCCCGGGTGTAGATCGTGTCTGCTGAGGAAGTCTGCTTCCCAGTTGTCCACTCCCGGAATGAACACTGCTGACAGTGCTATCACATGATATCACATGCTATCCCAGCGAAGAATCCTTGCAGCTTCTGCCATTGCTCTCCTGCTTCTTGTGCCGCCCTGTCTGTTTACGTGGGCGACTGCCGTGATGTTGTCCGACTGGATCAACACCGGCTGACCCTGAAGCAAGGGTTTTGCCAGGCTTAGAGCATTGTAAATCGCTCTTAGCTCCAGTATATTTATGTGAAGAGACATCTCCAGGCTTGACCATACTCCCTGGAAGTTTCATCCCTGTGTGACCGCTCCCCAGCCTCTCAGACTGGCATCCGTGGTCACCAGGACCCAGTCCTGTATGCCGAATCTGCGGCCCTCTAACAGATGAGCACTCTGCAACCACCACAGAAGAGACACCCTTGTCCGTGGCGATAAGGTTATCCGCTGATGCATCTGCAGATGCGATCCGGACCATTTGTCCAGCAGATCCCACTGAAAAGTTCTTGCGTGAAATCTGCCGAATGGAATCGCTTCGTAAGAAGCCACCATTTTTCCCAGGACCCTTGTGCAATGATGCACTGACACTTTTCCTGGTTTTAGGAGGTTCCTGACTAGCTCGGATAACTCCCTGGCTTTCTTCTCCGGGAGAAACACCTTTTTCTGGACTGTGTCCAGAATCATCCCTAGGAACAGCAGACGTGTCGTCGGAAACAGCTGCGGTTTTGGAATATTTAGAATCCACCCGTGCTGTCGTAGAACTACTTGAGATAGTGCTACTCCGACCTCCAACTGTTCTCTGGACCTTGCCCTTATCAGGAGATCGTCCATTTTCTTTGAAGAAGAATCATCATTTCGGCCATTACCTTGGTAAGGACCCGGGGTGCCGTGGACAATCCAACCGGCAGCGTCTGAAACTGATAGTGACAGTTCTGTACCACGAACCTGAGGTACCCTTGGTGAGAAGGGCAAATTGGGACATGGAGGTAAGCATCTGTCCCGGGACACCATATAGTCCCCTTTTTCCTGGTTCGCTATCACTGCTCTGAGTGACTCCATCTTGATTTGAACCTTTTTATGTAAGTGTTCAAATATTTCAGATTTAGAATAGGTCTCACCGAGCCGTCTGGCTTCAGTACCACAATATAGTGTGGAATAATACCCCTTTCCTTGTTGTAGGAGGGGTACTTTGATTATCACCTGCTGGGAATACAGCTTGTGAATTGTTTCCACTACTGCCTCCCTGTCGGAGGGAGACGTTGGTAAAGCAGACTTCAGGAACTTGCGAGGGGGAGACGTCTCGAACTTCCAATCTGTACCCCTGGGATACTACTTGTAGGATCCAGGGGTCCACTTGCGAGTGAGCCCACTGCGTGCTGAAACTCTTGAGACGACCCCCCACCGCACCTGAGTCCGCTTGTACGGCCCCAGCGTCATGCTGAGGACTTGGCAGAAGCGGTGGAGGGCTTCTGTTCCTGGGAATGGGCTGCCTGCTGCAGTCTTCTTCCCTTTCCTCTATCCCATGGCAGATATGACTGGCCTTTTGACCGCTTGCCCTTATGGGGACGAAAGGACTGAGGCTGAAAAGACGTTGTCTTTTTCTCCTTTATACGGCAATACTTCCATGTGCCGTTTGGAATCTGCATCACCTGACCACTGTCGTGTCCATAAACAACTTCTGGCAGATATGGACATCGCACTTACTCTTGATGCCAGAGTGCAAATATCCCTCTGTGCATCTCGCATATATAGAAATGCATCCTTTAAATGCTCTATAGTCAGTAAAATACTGCCCCTGTCAAGGGTATCAATATTTTCAGTCAGGGAATCCGACCAAGCCACCCCAGCGCTGCACATCCAGGCTGAGGCGATCGCTGGTCGCAGTATAACACCAGTATGTGTGTATATACTTTTTAGGATATTTTCCAGCCTCCTATCAGCTGGCTCCTTGAGGGCGGCCCTATCTGGAGACGGTACCGCCACTTGTTTTGATAAGCGTGTGAGCGCCTTATCCACCCTAAGGGGTGTTTCCCAACGCGCCCTAACTTCTGGCGGGAAAGGGTATACCGCCAATAATTTTCTATCGGGGGAAACCCACGCATCATCACACACTTTATTTAATTTATCTGATTCAGGAAA
The DNA here is from genome assembly GCF_028390025.1 of Pseudophryne corroboree. Taxonomy (NCBI): domain Eukaryota; kingdom Metazoa; phylum Chordata; class Amphibia; order Anura; family Myobatrachidae; genus Pseudophryne; species Pseudophryne corroboree. Next base: position 450,355,975 of record NC_086445.1, on the reverse strand, counting down.
AACTACAGGTAGTTTTTTTTTACACTCCACAAAATACCCTTTTTTGTGGTACTTGTAATATCAGAAATATGTAACACCTCCTTCATTGCCCTTAACAAGTAACGTGTGGCCCTAAAAGAAAAATACGTTTGTTTCTTCACCGTCGACACTGGAGTCAGTGTCCGTGTCGACCGACTGAGGTAAAAATACGTTTTAACGCCCCTGACGGTGTTTGAGACGCCTGGACAGGTACTAATTGGTTTGCCGGCCGTCTCATGTCGTCAACCGACCTTGCAGCGTGTTGACATTATCACGTAATAACTTAAATAAGCCATCCATTCCGGTGTCGACTCCCTAGAGTGTGACATCACCATTACAGGCAATTGCTCCGCCTCCTCACCAACATCGTCCTCATACATGTCGACACACACGTACCGACACACAGCACACACACAGGGAATGCTCTGATAGAGGACAGGACCCCACTAGCCCTTTGGAGAGACAGAGGGAGAGTTTGCCAGCACACACCAAAACGCTATAATTATACAGGGACAACCTTTATATAAGTGTTTTTCCCTTATAGCATCTTAATATATATAATAATATCGCCAAATAAGTGCCCCCCCCTCTCTGTTTTAACCCTGTTTCTGTAGTGCAGTGCAGGGGAGAGCCTGGGAGCCTTCCCACCAGCATTTCTGTGAGGGAAAATGGCGCTGTGTGCTGAGGAGAATAGGCCCCGCCCCCTTTTTGGCGGGCTTCTTCTCCCGTTTTTCTGAGACCTGGCAGGGGTTAAATACATCCATATAGCCCCAGGGGCTATATGTGATGTATCTTTTAGCCAGTATAGGTATTTCATTGCTGCCCAGGGCGCCCCCCACAGCGCCCTGCACCCTCAGTGACCGCTGGTGTGAAGTGTGTGACAACAATGGCGCAATTGTTCGATCCAATGTTCGAACAATGTTCGATCCCTCTGGAGCTAATGGTGTCCAGTAGCCTAAGAAGCCAATCCATCCTGCACGCAGGTGAGTTCACTTCTTCTCCCCTAAGTCCCTCGTTGCAGTGAGCCTGTTGCCAGCAGGACTCACTGTAGAATAAAAAACCTAAAAACTTTTTCTAAGCAGCTCTTTAGGAGAGCCACCTAGATTGCACCCTGCTCGGACGGGCACAAAAACCTAACTGGGGCTTGGAGGAGGGTCATAGGGGGAGGAGCCAGTGCACACCACCTGATCCTAAAGCTTTATTTTTGTGCCCTGTCTCCTGCGGAGCCGCTAATCCCCATGGTCCTGACGGAGTCCCCAGCATCCACTAGGACGTCAGAGAAAATCCCATATCCAAAATACCGCTGGTCCCAAGCATTTTGGATAAGGGATACTCAACATGTATTAGAGAGTAATTTACTGATTTACTGTAGAATCCGATGCTGGCAGATGAGTGTGTATGTACGTATATCGGTGTGTACTGGAGCTGCCAGCAGAGACTGCCACATTCAACGTTTTCCCTCCAATGGGTATCAATTCCCATTACCAGCATTCTGCATCCAGAGCTTACTGCAGCTGTGAAGAGCTTGGTAGTATGGAGCACTGTGCTTCCACCAGCTTAGCGGCCTCTCACTAAGCATTACTGCCTGATTACTACTGCAGAACAGTTATTGCCAGGAATGCCCTGATCAATAAGCTGAAAAATTCAAGTAACAAATCATGGAATCTTACTGAAAAAAAAAAAATCCAATTAATCAGGGCTTGTTGATTAGACATATTGCTCTGTAGGACATTGGAACAACGGTAGAAATCAGTGATCTGCACCCTGGTGTACAGACCTGCCTCAGTGGTTGGATGGACTGACAGCATGCTAATGAACATACAGAAAGGCAGGGGAGGATTTTTTCCATCACTTAATCTTCCTTCTAAGTGCTGTTTCACACGCGCCGGCTCCCGCCGCCCGTCAAAATCCTGCCCGGCTTTTTAACGCTGCCGTGCTGTAGAGACACATTCAGAGCAATGTGTCCTTTCACACGGCACGGCTGACGGGTTGCAGCCGGAACTATCCACTGGATGGTACGGCTGCCGTGCCGTCTTTGGAGTCAGTGAACTGTGTTTGAAGGGGAGATCTCACACACAACATTTTTTTTAGCCGTCGCGCATGCGCACAGCATTACACACGGCTCAAATCCGTTGTGTGTGAAAGACCCTACCGGATGGCAAAAAGCCGGACAAAGTTTGTCCGGCTTTTTGCCATCCGGGGAAAACCGGGGAGTGTGTTACAGCCCTAAGGAGTGCTTTTGTAGCATACCAAGAGGACTAAAACTCATCTGCACAAAAATCTCAAGAAGCTTACCACTATATACTTGGCAAAAGTAATAATTAATAATTAGTATCACTAGAAATATACATACCTGCTGGTGCTGCCGGGCGCCATCTTTTATCGATTTCATTATGATTCCCAATAGAGGTTTGCATATAAACTGTTACAAAAAAACAGAGGAAAACAGTGAGCTGCATTAATGCACTCAGGGAGCTTACCTGCAGTAATACCACATAAACGCAACATTTAAAACATAATGGCATGATTTCCCATTGAGCGCAACTTGGAATGTATTATGCAGTATACTAGGGACATTGGGCTGACTTGGTTTTCAAGACAAAAATGGTTCCCCAACATTTAGAGCACTATGATTAAAATATATTAAATCACTTTCAAAAAAGCTGACCAACGTCCCTACTTTATTATATTGTGCAATTTAGCTCCTCAGAGTGATTGGTGACCGTGTCTGGGATCAAAGCAGACCACAGTAATTATTAGCATTTCAATACACAGGATATTAGAACTTGCTGGATATCTGTTTAAAGACGGGCATTTTTGTTTTAAATTATCTTTCTCTGAGGCCAATGGCCTTACTTATGAAAGTAAATTGCAACCACCAGGAGGCGGAACACTGCAAAACAATAAATAAACAAATCTAAGCTCCTCCCCTCTATTGCTTTACTTCATTGCCAAGGAACCGGAATAACCAGATGGCTGTTCACTATACAGTACAAGAAAAAAAAAAAACTGGGGCAAGAGGAGTGTTACCTAGTAAGCTCTAGAGAACATATATAGAGTAAGTTTTCTCCAGCATGGTTAATAGTACCTTCCACTAGATCTAACAATCAAGTCTTTTCAAACCCTTAGGCTATGTACACATAAGTGCGATGTCCGCACGATGCGACATTGCTTGCAACAGGACTCAGACATCGGCAAGTGCATGCACACTTGCCAATGTCGGCTGCGACGAGCTGGACCATGCTGCATTTTGGTAGCATGACTCTCGTAAGCAGCATTGCACCTGCAATGCAGCATACGACCCATGGGAGCACACATTGTACACTATATATCTAGCATACAGACTATACAATATTGTTAGGAACCGGCCGATATCAGTTGGATCCTATGCGATATTGCATCGTGTGCATGCACCCTTAAAACTGGCATTCCCAACCTAATATGCAGGCTTCAGCACAGATGGTGAAATCAAAATAACTGAGGTACTAATTACATCACCTGTGCTCAAGCACAGATCACTAAAACATGGACTATTAGTGTGCCTTGAGGACCGAGGTTGGGAATGCCAGCCTAAGAAAGTTAGGGTCCTATGCTTCCTTTTAAATAGTGAATTTGCACGTTAGAACCTGAACATAGAAACACATTTTATTCTCTCCAACTTCAGTGAACTATAAACACATGTCCGTCAGGTTTTGAAGATTCAAAATAAGTATTTGCTTTTATTCAAAAGTTCACATTGTTATCCTGTTGTTAAAACGTAGTTCCCAAATATATGCAAATAAATACTTTCCATATCATATTGATTTGTAATCAGTATTCACAAAATTAATGAGAAAAACCCCCAGTATCAAACAAAACATAAAAAGTTAGTATAGGCAGTAGGCACAAAATAAAAAACAACCAACAACTTAACAATTGGTAATAAGATATAGTAAACTCGCTTCAACTGCTATACGCTTCAGGGAACCAGCCCTGTATCTCCAAGCTCAGGAAGGAACAGAGCTATAGTAAAATAGGGGTCTATTTATGAAACAGTGAAAAGAGTGAAGTGAGCCAGTGGTTCCCCAAATCAACCAATCAGCTGCTACGTATAATTTTATAGAATGCACTTTATAAATGTTGCCTCAACACTGATTGTTTGTCATGGGCAACTTCTCCACTGGCTCACTTCTCCACTCTTTTCACTGCTTCATGAATAGACCCCATAGCCCATTACCAGAACAGGAAGAGTTCTGCAAGCATGCAGGTCTGGCGTGCAACAAGGAAGAGAATAAGGTAGAGGCAGAATCATAACCCTTTTCCATCGGACATTAAAATCCCAGGTTATTGCACGGGAACCCAGATTTTTGTCAGTGTAAACAGCTGTGATTTTTCCTGGGAAGGAACAGGGTAAGGCTCAGTGTAAACGGGTAACACAGGTCAATCTGTTTTTTTTCTTCTCTGCCTATGCACAAACAGCTAAGCTGTATACCAACTGGCAGTGTGATGAAGCTGTAATTACCAATTGCTGCAAAGTTACAACTCTGAGAAGTGGACAATTTGCTAAGAAATCCTTCTTCCATTTGTATGGTAACCAAATGGATATTGCCCTGTTAAATAATTAAGGGGTCAATTTATCACTGGGACTCGTTTACAGCAAAGGAAGAACTGGCGCTTGGAGATGATCTCATCTCTAAGAACCGGGGCTGCACCTGTGTGCAGTGACGCCTCCAATCCGGGAATAAGTTGGGTCGCCAGGTTGGTCCCATGTACAAAATCCCAGTCACGACCCAGCTTTTTCATCTGAAATCTGTATTACTTTGACTTTATGTTAACTCAGAAGGAGGGCAACTCTATAAACTCTTGATGCATTAAAACAGTAACAACTTTCAGTAGGAAAGAAAAAATGGTGGGAGCTGGTAAGAGTAGTGAACTTGACTGACACCTTACTCATTAAGAAGATGGAAAAAAAATAGATGAATTTGAGTGCTCTCAGCTCAGAAACCTTTCAAGCTAAAAAGCGGATATTCAAGAAAGAAAATCAAGAGAAAAATCTCTCTAGTGTTTAAAGTCCATTGACCATAAAGCCTCAAGGATTAGGCATGAACCCCCAGGCAGAAGCAGACAGCACGTAAGTCATACCATTCAAAATGGTCTAAAACATTGGCCAAAGCTGAAGAGTAACAGTTGGCTGACACATGCACTGTAATGGAATTTGGTGAAAACTCTAAAGAGGCTGTCTTCTAGCTTTATGTTTCTAGAACAAATGGTCATATGGTACATGACAGAGGCAGCTTTACACGCAGATGTAAAAAAATAATCCTGTACGATACGGCCATCGAACAAGCTACACAGTCTGCATTATAAAACATTTTGCTACTGATGCAGGTTTGTGCAGGAGAAGTGGTGCTGTCCTGCAAGTCTATGCATGATTTTGTAAAAAATCATTCAGAGCAGTGGTTCCCAAACTTGGTCCTTAATAGTCCAGGGTTTAAGGATATCTATGGTTGAGCACAGATGATTTAATCAACAATAATCTAGTACAAATAAAGTCACCTGTAGACAAGCATGGACATCGTTAAAATGTAGACCGTTAAGGGCCAGATTAGTCTCAGGCTAATTGGTCTGCCAGGGCTATTCAATTACAGACTGCGGTAGCCGGCTGTAAGTCCGCAGGTCGCACTTTACGCAGATTTCTGTTGGAGCCTGAGGGAGGCTTGAACGTAAATCCATGGTAAGTGCCCTTATGGCATGTACCGCAAACGCAAGCTCCAGGAACTTTATGACAAAAAGGAGCTGCAATTGAGTAGTGAGGCTACCACCCTTTTCCCAGCGCTGTAAATTACTGCGGCTAACTGACTCCGGCCCTTAGAGTGCCTCAAGGACACTGGAAAAATGATGGCTATAGTAGGAGCAGGAATTGTTCAAGAAGCTTAAATCAACCTTGTCTGTGCTCCTCCCCCCTACACCCCATGCCAGCAAACAAGCTCAACGAGGAGGCAAGAACGTCCTTCTACAGCAGCAAATAAAAATACATAACAAAAAACAAAAGCATAGAGGAATGACTCCTTGTCACCATTGGTCTTAAAGGATTTGCCTTATGTACAGTAAAAACTGTTTTTAATGTTCTATTTGGGGGACACTGGAAAAATGTTAGGGACATGGCAAATATACTTTTCAGGGTGAGAACGCAGTGGAAGGAGAGTGAAACACCCTCAAAAAATGGACATACCTGGATGCAAAATGTGTGCATCTTGAAGAATCTGGTGAATGTATGAACAAACAACCAAGGTGGCTAGCCTACAGTTCTGCTTTGCCCAAGCGCCATGCCATATTAGAGGCACTCACAAACTTGGTAGAAGGTGTTTAGATATATTCAGGCACCTATCACTAGTATAAGCCCATTAGTGGAAGAAATCCACTTAACAAAAGACTGCTTGCAAGATGGACAACCACTTTTCTGAACATCTTATGGGATCAAGATATTGTCCATCTTGCAGAGATCACTTTACCAAGTCCACAAAATCCCTAACTACATCAAAAGGAACAAAGATAGCCCTCATCTAATCTAGCCAATTCCAAAGATCAAAATTACATTCAATGCCCTGATTAATGTTAAACTGGGAGACCACTTTTGGCCGAAAAATAAAAGTTATGTTTGATCTACCTTTGCTAACTCTTTTTCTTCAGAGTCCATGGGGTCCACAGGGATAATATAGGGTGTAGATGGCTGGGGAGTACTGGGCACCAAAACAGTTAAAGCTTTAGCTCCCAGTATGCCCTGGTCCCTCATCCTCTATACCCCACCCCCATCCTAGCCAGTTTAATGAACAAGCCCAAGTCTGAAGCAGGAGATGGAAGAACGGTACACACAAGAAACACACTCACAGTAAGGGGGAGATCTAATGTCCAAGAGGAAATACCCATAGAAGCCAGGTGCGTCAGGGTGGGTGCCCTGTGGAACCTATGGACTTTAAAGAAAAAAGAGAGTTAACACAGGTAGGTCTACTATAACGCTTTTTTTCTTCAGGGTCCATAGGGGTCCACAGGTACACCATGGGGATGTCCCGAAGCAGTTTCCCCTGAGGCAGTGGACTTATCTGAGCTGTATGAAGAACCCGTCATCTAAAGGCAGCACCCTGGGAGGCGAAAGTATCAAAGGTGTAGAAACAAAGGAAAGTGTGGATGAAAGACCACATGGCCGCCCTGCCCAACTGTTCATCAGACTCGCCATGACTAGCCGCCCATGAGGGCCCCATAGATCGAGTGAAATGAGCTGTGACCACATTTGGAAATGGGAGGTCCGCCTCTGTGTATACCTGAGAAATAGTCTCGCACAGCCAGCGGGCCAAGGTCTGTTTGTTAGCAGGCCAGACCTCTTCCGTGAAAGCCATAAAGCACAAAAAAGCATCAGATTTATGGATTTTGGTTCAAGCCACATAAATCTGAAGTGCATATACCACATCAAGCAAAGCTTCGCTTGTGGAAAGTGTAGGAGACTGGAAAGCTGGAACCACAATCTCTTCATCAATATGAAATCTGGAGACAACTTTAAGAAGGTATGCCAGGATGTAAGTCCACTTCCCATTTGAGGACTCCTGGGAGGAACACTGCTGAGATAGCCGGAAGATGATGTTCCGCCCAAGTGAGAATACGCGTCACTTCCCTCATGGCGGCCAGACTTTGCGTGCCTCCATGATGGTTGAGGTAGGCTACAGTGGTGGCGGTGTTGGATTGGACTTGAACAGGGTGGCCATGGAGGTCTTGCACCAGACTGAGCGCTCTGTACACTGCCCGGAGTGCCAGTATGTTGATGGGCAGGCGAATTTCGTGGACTGTCCAACGTCCCTGAAGGACTGTTGACTGGTTACTGCTCCCCACCCGCAGAGGCTAGTATCCGTAGTGATAAAATACCAAATCCGGAATCCAAAAGGGACGCCCCTTGTCCAAAGGGGGTCGTCTGTTGCCACCACAAGAGGCAGAGCCGGACCTCTGAGGAGAGTACCATTGTTTAAGATCTGATGAGATGATGCTGTCCTGTTGCACAATGACCAGATCAGATGTTGTAGAGGTCTGGAGTGAAACTGGGCATATTCCACCGTGTCGAAGGTGGAGACAATGAACCACAGGAGACACTCACAGGTGTTGAAGAAATCGGTGCAGGCGAGTGTGAAGTGCCCTTAACTAGTTGCTGGCAGACAAATCCTCTGGACCTGAGAATCTAGGAGGGCTCCTAGATGTAACATTATCTGAGCAGGAGAGGGAGGATTTTCTCAGTTGATAATCCAGCCGTGTGCTTGCAGGAAGGTAACGGGTCAGCCGAAAATGTTTTTGCAGGACCTCTAGAGATTTGGTTAAAATCATTAGGTGGTCCAGGTAAGGAAGAATTAGAATCCCCTGATGCCTGAGATGTGCAGCCATGACTGCCATAATGGGTTATAGGGGGAAGAAGCACATATATTATCTTCAGTTTTAAAGTGCCTGCACCCACTATACCATGTTAAGTCTCCCTCAACTGAAGGACTAAGAAATGCTTTATTCAAAGTGGTTGTAAGAAGCAAAGCAGAAAAGGGAAGTTTAAGCAGATCAGATGTCTGCAATGGTAAACACTGTGGAGGTGACATCACAGGGCTTTCTTGGGAGACTGCAATATAGGGCCAGAAATAAGTGTCTCCAAGCCTAAGTGCTTTTCGGAAATTCAGCCATCAGCAAAATTTTCATACTGATAAATTACAAGCGCCATAATGCATGGCCGGTTACATAAAGTCAGCAATGCCAGGCAAAGACTAGGCCATCAAATTCTACCTTTACCTGCTCCAAATAAGTACCACTGTGAGCTTGATGGGGCAACAGGAAAGACATCCTCAATAAATGCTGATGGCAATCACCATAACAGAAAGACAGGAGAGCGAGATACCAACTGTGCAGCCCACTTTCTCTTACATCACAAAAATCTAAAAGGGAGGCCCTTAACCTTCTGTGCTAATTGAGTCTAAAGGGTTCCCTGCCTCCTAGGGGTGGGAAATAACCATGAGCAAAACATTTCTTCCCAGATTGCCAACCGAACTACTAGACTTGCATAAACTTGTAGTGATAAAAAATAAGAATTTACTCACCGGTAATTCTATTTCTCGTAGTCCGTAGTGGATGCTGGGGACTCCGTCAGGACCATGGGGAATAGCGGCTCCGCAGGAGACAGGGCACAAAATTTAAAAGTTTGACCACTAGGTGGTGTGTACTGGCTCCTCCCCCTATGACCCTCCTCCAAGCCTCAGTTAGGATACTGTGCCCGGACGAGCGTACACAATAAGGAAGGATTTTGAATCCCGGGTAAGACTCATACCAGCCACACCAATCACACCGTACAACTTGTGATCTGAACCCAGTTAACAGTATGATAACGTAGGAGCCTCTGAAAAGATGGCTCACAACAATAAACAACCCGATTTTTTTGTAACAATAACTATGTACAAGTATTGCAGACAATCCGCACTTGGGATGGGCGCCCAGCATCCACTACGGACTACGAGAAATAGAATTACCGGTGAGTAAATTCTTATTTTCTCTGACGTCCTAGTGGATGCTGGGGACTCCGTCAGGACCATGGGGATTATACCAAAGCTCCCAAACGGGCGGGAGAGTGCGGATGACTCTGCAGCACCGAATGAGAGAACTCCAGGTCCTCCTTAGCCAGGGTATCAAATTTGTAGAATTTTACAAACGTGTTCTCCCCTGACCACGTAGCTGCTCGGCAGAGTTGTAATGCCGAGACCCCTCGGGCAGCCGCCCAAGATGAGCCCACCTTCCTTGTGGAGTGGGCATTGACAGATTTAGGCTGTGGCAGGCCTGCCACAGAATGTGCCAGTTGAATTGTGCTACAAATCCAACGAGCAATCGTCTGCTTAGAAGCAGGAGCACCCAGCTTGTTGGGTGCATACAGTATAAACAGCGAGTCCGATTTTCTGACTCCAGCCGTCCTTGAAATATATATTTTCAATGCTCTGACAACGTCCAGCAACTTGGAATCCTCCAAATCGCTAGTAGCCGCAGGCACCACAATAGGCTGGTTCAGGTGAAACGCTGATACCACCTTAGGCAGAAAATGAGGACGCGTCCTCAATTCTGCCCTGTCCGAATGGAAAATCAGATATGGGCTTTTATACGATAAAGCCGCCAATTCCGACACTCTCCTGGCTGAAGCCAGGGCCAGTAGCATGGTTACTTTCCATGTAAGATATTTCAAATCTACCGATTTGAGTGGCTCAAACCAATGGGATTTGAGAAAATCCAAAACTACATTGAGATCCCACGGTGCCACTGGGGGCACAACCGGGGGCTGTATATGTAGTACTCCTTTTACAAAAGTCTGGACTTCAGGAACTGAAGCCAATTCTTTCTGGAAGAAAATCGACAGGGCCGAAATTTGAACCTTAATGGACCCTAATTTGAGGCCCATAGATAATCCTGTTTGCAGGAAATGTAGGAATCGACCCAGTTGAAATTCCTCTGTCGGGGCCTTCCTGGCCTCACACCATGCAACATATTTTCTCCAAATGCGGTGATAATGTTGTGCAGTCACCTCCTTCCTGGCTTTGACCAGGGTAGGGATGACCTCTTCCGGAATGCCTTTTTCCCTTAGGATCCGGCGTTCAACCGCCATGCCGTCAAACGCAGCCGCGGTAAGTCTTGGAATAGACACGGTCCCTGCTGAAGCAGATCCCTTCTTAGAGGTAGAGGCCACGGATCTTCCGTGAGCATCTCCTGAAGTTCCGGGTACCAAGTCCTTCTTGGCCAGTCCGGAGCCACTAGTATCGTTCTTACTCCCCTTTGCCGTATAATTCTCAGTACCTTGGGTATGAGAGGCAGAGGAGGGAACACATACACTGACTGGTACACCCATGGTGTTACCAGAGCGTCCACAGCTATTGCCTGAGGGTCTCTTGACCTGGCGCAATACCTGTCCAGTTTTTTGTTGAGGCGGGACGCCATCATGTCCACCATTGGTCTTTCCCAATGGACTACAATCATGTGGAAGACTTCTGGATGAAGTCCCCACTCTCCCGGGTGAAGATCGTGTCTGCTGAGGAAGTCTGCTTCCCAGTTGTCCACTCCCGGGATGAACACTGCTGACAGTGCTATCACATGATTTTCCGCCCAGCGAAGAATCCTTGCAGCTTCTGCCATTGCCCTCCTGCTTCTTGTGCCGCCCTGTCTGTTTACGTGGGCGACTGCCGTGATGTTGTCCGACTGGATCAACACCGGCTGACCCTGAAGCAGAGGTTTTGCCAGACTTAGAGCATTGTAGATTGCTCTTAGTTCCAGTATATTTATGTGAAGAGACGTTTCCAGGCTTGACCACACGCCCTGGAAGTTTCTTCCTTGTGTGACCGCTCCCCAGCCTCTCAGGCTGGCATCCGTGGTCACTAGGACCCAGTTCTGTATGCCGAATCTGCGGCCCTCTAACAGATGAGCACTCTGCAACCACCATAGCAGAGAGACCCTTGTCGACAATTTTATCCGCTGATGCATCTGCAGATGCGATCCGGACCATTTGTCTAGCAGATCCCACTGAAAAATTCGTGCATGGAATCTGCCGAATGGAATCGCTTCGTAAGAAGCCACCATTTTTCCCAGGACTCTTGTGCATTGATGCACAGACACTGTCCCTGGTTTTAGGAGGTTCCTGACGAGTTCGGATAACTCCCTGGCTTTCTCCTCCGGAAGAAATACCTTTTTCTGAACAGTGTCCAGAATCATCCCTAGGAACAGCAGACGTGTCGTCGGGATCAGTTGGGATTTGGAAAATTCAGAATCCACCCGTGCTGTTGGAGCACTACTTGAGTTAGTGCTACTCCGACCTCCAGCTGTTCTCTGGATCTTGCCCTTATCAGGAGATCGTCCAAGTAAGGGATAATTAATACGCCTTCTCTTCGAAGAAGGATCATCATTTCGGCCATTACCTTGGTAAAGACCCTGGGTGCCGTGGACAATCCAAACGGCAGCGTCTGAAACTGATAATGACAGTTTTGTACCACGAACCTGAGGTACCCTTGGTGTGAAGGGCAAATTGGGACATGAAGGTAAGCATCCTTGATGTCCAAGGACACCATAAAGTCCCCTTCTTCCAGATTCGATATCACTGCTCTGAGTGACTCCATCTTGAACTTGAATTTTTGTATGTACAGGTTCAGAGATTTCAGATTTAGAATAGGTCTTACCGAGCCGTCCGGCTTCGGTACCACAAATAGCGTGGAGTAATACCCCTTTCCCTGTTGTAGAAGGGGTACCTTGATTATCACCTGCTGAGAATACAGCTTGTGAATGGCTTCCAATACCGTCGCCCTGTCTGAGGGAGACGTTGGCAAAGCAGATTTTAGGAACCGGCGAGGGGGAGACTTCTCGAATTCCAACCTGTAACCCTGAGATACTACCTGCAGGATCCAGGGGTCCACCTGCGAGTGAGCCCACTGTGCGCTGAAATTCTTGAGGCGACCCCCCACCGCCCCTGAGTCCGCTTGTAAGGTCCCAGCGTCATGCTGAGGCCTTTGCAGAAGCCGGGGAGGACTTCTGCTCCTGGGAAGGGGCTGCTTGCTGCAGTCTCTTACCCTTTCCTTTGCCTCGGGGCAAATATGAATGTCCTTTTGCTCGCTTGTTCTTATAGGAACGAAAGGACTGCGGCTGAAAAGACTGCGTCTTTTTCTGCTGGGAGGGGACTTGAGGTAAAAAGGTGGACTTCCCGGCTGTTGCCGTGGCTACCAAATCCGATAGACCGACCCCAAATAATTCCTCCCCTTTATACGGCAATACTTCCATATGCCGTTTGGAATCCGCATCGCCTGACCACTGTCGTGTCCATAGACTTCTTCTTGCAGATATGGACATCGCACTTACTCTTGATGCCAGAGTGCAGATATCCCTCTGTGCATCTCGCATATAAAGGAATGCATCCTTTAATTGCTCTATAGTCAATAAAATACTGTCCCTATCCAGGGTATCAATATTTTCAGTCAGGGAATCCGACCAAGCCACCCCAGCACTGCACATCCAGGCTGAGGCGATTGCTGGTCGCAGTATAACACCAGTATGTGTGTATATACTTTTTAGAGTATTTTCCAGCCTCCTATCAGCTGGATCCTTGAGGGCGGCCGTATCAGGAGACGGTAACGCCACTTGTTTGGATAAACGTGTGAGCGCCTTGTCCACCCTAGGGGGTGTTTCCCAGCGCGCCCTAACCTCTGGCGGGAAAGGGTATAACGCCAATAACTTCTTTGAAATTAGAAGTTTTTTATCAGGGGTAACCCACGCTTCATCACACACGTCATTCAATTCCTCTGATTCAGGAAAAACTACAGGTAGTTTTTTCAGACCCCACATAATACCCCTTTTTGTGGTACTTGCAGTATCAGAGATATGCAAAGCCTCCTTCATTGCCGTGATCATATAACGTGTGGCCCTACTGGAAAATACGTTCGTTTCTTCACCGTCGACACTAGATTCGGTGTCCGTGTCTGGGTCTGTGTCGACCGACTGAGGCAAAAGGCGTTTTACAGCCCCTGACGGTGTTTGAGACGCCTGTACAGGTACTAACTGGTTTGCCGGTCGTCTCATGTCGTCAACCGACTTTTGCAGCGTGCTGACATTATCACGTAATTCCATAAACAAAGCCATCCATTCCGGTGTCGACTCCCTAGGGGGTGACATCAGCATTACCGGCAATTGCTCCGCCTCCACACCAACATCGTCCTCATACATGTCGACACACACGTACCGACACACAGCAGACACACAGGGAATGCTCTGATAGAAGACAGGACCCCACTAGCCCTTTGGGGAGACAGAGGGAGAGTTTGCCAGCACACACCAAAGCGCTATAATTATATAGGAACAACCTTATATAAGTGTTGTTTCCTTATAGCTGCTTAAATATATATAATATCGCCAAAAAATGCCCCCCCTCTCTGTTTTTTACCCTGTTTCTGTAGTGCAGTGCAGGGGAGAGCCTGGGAGCCTTCCTAGCAGCGGAGCTGTGTAGGAAAATGGCGCTGTGTGCTGAGGAGATAGGCCCCGCCCCCTATTCCGGCGGGCTCTTCTCCCGGTTTTTCTGAGACCTGGCAGGGGTGAAATACATCCATATAGCCTCATGGACTATATGTGATGTATTCTTTTTAGCCAGAAAGGTATTAACATTGCTGCCCAGGGCGCCCCCCCCAGCGCCCTGCACCCTCAGTGACCGCCGGTGTGAAGTGTGCCTGAGCGCAATGGCGCACAGCTGCAGTGCTGTGCGCTACCTCATGAAGACTGAAAATCCTTCAGCCGCCGGTTTCTGGACCTCTTCTTACTTCGGCATCTGCAAGGGGGTCGGCGGCGCGGCTCCGGTAACCCATCCAGGCTGTACCTGTGATCGTCCCTCTGGAGCTAGTGTCCAGTAGCCTAAGAAGCAAATCCATCCTGCACGCAGGTGAGTTCACTTCTTCTCCCCTAGGTCCCTCGTTGCAGTGAGCCTGTTGCCAGCAGGACTCACTGAAAATAATAAAACTATCAAAACTTTTACTCTAAGCAGCTCTTTATGAGAGCCACCTAGATTGCACCCTGCTCGGACGGGCACAAAAACCTAACTGAGGCTTGGAGGAGGGTCATAGGGGGAGGAGCCAGTACACACCACCTAGTGGTCAAACTTTTAAATTTTGTGCCCTGTCTCCTGCGGAGCCGCTATTCCCCATGGTCCTGACGGAGTCCCCAGCATCCACTAGGACGTCAGAGAAACTAGGACTTGTCTATACAGATTGGCAAATGTTACTGAATCAATTAGTTCAGCTATTTTATATTTACAGAGACTTTTTACCCATAATAAATTTTCTTCAAAAATTCATAAAAATGCTAGATGGGACTTCCGCTTCTGGCATGTGAGCAGCGCAGTGGGTCAGCTCCTGCCACACGCCGCCGCCGACAGCTATTTCACGACTCTTGGAGCCTCCACAAACAGCCCCTACCTGCAGCGGAACCCCCGCTGAACAAAAGAAACCGCATGGAGAAGTTTCTCTGCGCCTCCATGCCCCGCAATAAGCATAAAAAGGCCGGGAGAGGGGAATCCAAGATGGCGCCGCCATGGCGCCGGGTGCAGCGGAGACTCCTACTCCCAGAGAAACTGCTGGAAGTGCCTGTGCCTCCCCTCTGGGCTCAGAGAGGTCGCTGGAGATGTCAGGGAGTGAGTATGCTGCTCCTTTCCCCCAATATGCATGCCTTGCACACGGACACTACTCTCCCATCACGCCAGTGACATATGGTGACATGGTAGCTGCAATACAGGCTGCTATAGCTCCCCTCTTGGCTGCATAGATAGCTGATATAACCAGGCAGATTGATTCTCTTACAAAACGGATTCATAAGGCTGAATGTCAAGTTGGTGCTTTACTTGGTGATGTTTCTGATTTGCAAGTCTCTCATGCTAAACAAGCTAAAGCGCAGCAGCAGAGTTGGATAAAAATCGACGATCTTGAGAATCGATCATGCATAATATTTGAGGCTGGTAGGCATACCAGAAGCTCTTAAAGGTGCAGAGCTGCTTAATTTCTTAAAAGTTACATTACCTTCACTTCTGAATTATGCTGAATCCTGTACGGATATGGTGATAGAACGCGCACACAGGATTGGTCCAGAGCGAAAACCTGATTCTAGACCCCGAGTGGTCATATTTAAGACACTTAACTAATTACATAAAGAAACCATTTGGTCAGCCTCCAACGACATCACGGCCTAACACGGCAAGGCCAAAAGATAATGCTTTTCCAAGACTATTCGGCTGAGCTGACTAGACCTAGAAAGGAATTCTCACCATTATGCTCCCAATTAGTGGCAAAAGGCAGGAAATTCGCATTGCTTTATCCTGCACGTCTACGCCTGTATGAAGGGAATTCGCATGTTCAGGATGCAGATGCATATCTTCAACAAGCTGTTACAGCATCACGTCATGAAAATATACCCTCTGATGCAGGGGAAGACTGAGTCTATATACATATTTGGGGTTTGGTGTGTCATAATGTTATTTCTACTATTTTGGCGGTGTGTGGCCGGTAGATGGGCCTATCACGCTGAGTTTTGCTAGCTATGTTGCTGGCAATCCCGGGAAGTCTGTATTGCGCTGTTTCAGGCGTTCCATTAGACCTTAACGGACCCTCTGTCAGGAGACATGCAGGTTCTATGTTAGTTGATTGTTTTGTTTTTATGTTACTCTTTCTGTCCTTTTTCCTACCCTCTTTCACGGATACCTTGTGATCCGGTGGTGATTATTTTTTGGATACACCGTGAGTGCAACTATCGTCAGGGTTTATATGTGTACTACTGCCTTATTACACTCTTACTCTGTTGCAATGACTGTTCTTAAAATTGGTTCATGGAACATAGGGGGAGCAAATACTCCACAAAAACGTAAAAAATATTGTTATATCTTAACAAACAAAAAATGTATTTAATTTTTCTCCAAGAAACACACTTACTTAAACAAGATGTTATTCGATTTAATATGCTAGGCTGGACGGTACTCGGCTCAGCCTCATACACATCAAAAAAGAGAGGTGTGGCAATATTAATTAGAGAAATATTTCCAATGAAGTATTTACCATTAAAGCTGATACTGAGGGTCGGTATTGTCTCTGTGATGCGAAAGTAGCTGGTACTAGATATCTACTGTGTAATGTGTACACTCCTAATGTATATTCTGTAAACTTCTTCCAATCACTTACAGCAGAACTACAATTGTTTGGCAATCAACCTAAATTTAGTGTGTGGCGATTTCAATATGATTTCTTCATCATTAGACAGACAGATTATGCCGGGTAGATGCCGACGCCTCCCACGGTTAAGTAATCCTGCCTTCATGAGACTCTCCGGTTACGTAAGCAGAGGTCCGCCAAGCAATTAAATTCTTAAAACTGGGAAAAGCCCCTGGTCCCAATAGCCTCACGGCAGAATATTACAAACTTCTAGATGAACGTATTACGCCAGTACTCACGACACTGTTTAATGTTATATTGAGCTCCGGTCAGATGCCTTTACACTTTAACTCTGCCATAATCAAAGTGTTGCCAAAACCGGGTCAGGATCTCAGTAATCCGGGGTCGTATAGACCCATTTCCCTACTTAACACTGACTATAAATTACTCACAAAAATTTTAGCCAATCGCCTGAAGCAGATTCTCCCGGGCATTATACACAGTGATCAAACTGGGTTCATAATGGGTAGGACTTCTATAACTAATATTAGACGAGTGTTGTCAGCAGTTTATGACTCCTCCCGGCCTGCTGTTAAGGCTGATAGAGCGATAGTGTCCTTGGATGCTTAGAAAGTTTTCGACATGGTGTTGTGGGATGATCTCTATGACACCATGTCGAGATTTGGATTTCCTGCTGAGTTCATAGGATATATTTCCACATTATATAATGACCCTTATACTCAGATATCATGCAATGGCTATTTATCTCAACCATTTACCATTGGACGTGGTACTAGACAAGGTTGCCCACTGTCCCCACTCCTTTTCGCCATGGCGTTAGAACCTTTGGACCTTTCTTTGCGTCAATCCCCTTTATTTCGAGGTATAGTAATAGGAGATATAGATCTACGTGTAGCTTTATTTGCTGACGATATGTTGCTTTTTCTCTCTGACCCCTCCCATTCTCTACCGGTTGTTTTTGACATAATTGATAGGTTTGGCATGTTATCTGGCTATAGGATAAATAAAGATAAGTCTGAGATAATGCCGTTATCTGGTGATCTCGCCTTCCTGTCCGATACAGATGACCTTAGATCTATTAAGATAGTGCGGACTCATTTTAAATATTTGGGGATACACATACAGATTACCTTGTCCTCTTTCTATAAAGTAAATTTCACCCCTCTTATTTTGGCTGTTTCTAAATTACTTGAGGCTTGGTACTTGTTGCCCCTCTCACTATTTGGCAGGGTTGCAGTGATTAAGTCCATAATATTTCCTAAGATCTCCTATACTATGCAGTTGTTACCAATTATGCTATCTAATGCAGATATAAGGCGGCTTGAATCTATGATTGGTAAATTTCTCTGGAGGGGAAGGAAACCTAGAGTGGCGAAAGCCAAATTGTGTCTCAAACGGAAACAGGGGGGTATGGGTCTCCCAGATTTTAAGTTGTATTCCCAAGCCGCCTTCTTCCGCTATGTCGTAGACTTGTTATATGAGCGGAGTAACTTTGTCTTGTATGACTTGGACTGCGCACTATTAGCACCGTATTCTCCAAATGCTTTGCTTCATACCCCTAGAACTCACCTACCTCCTCATTGTTTGATGAATCCGTTATTTTCTGACACTTACAGGGTATGGCAGGCAATCAACAAAAAATGTATTCTAAACATACTGCATTATGGGGAAACCCGATGTTTCTACCTGGTATGACGGAGACCACGCTTCTCAGACACAGAGGCATACGCTCTACAGCGGATGTCTTTGATCCGGGGGGTAGGATGTATGACTATTTGACATTAAAAGAGAAATACGGCCTTTCAGCTAGCACTTCTTTTGCATACTTTCAAATTAGGCATTATGTACACTCTCTGTCCCCACCTTCTATTGACCGTTCTGTCCCAGATTCGTTATCAATACTTGATTGATCTTCTTAAGTCTGTCCCATACAAAACTAAATATTTATATGAAGATCTCCTTAAAAAATCTTCTCCTAAAATATGGAGTAGCGTGGAAAAAACATGGCACCGGGATCTTTCCATTAATGATTTTCATGCACAGGTTTTATTCTTTTATAACATGACCATGAAATACTTAAAATCCTCTTATTTGCAGGAGGTACATTTTAAGACGGTACACAGAGCCTATGCCTCTCAAGCTATTTCCTATAAATTCCATCCTGAATCCAATGTTCATTGTCTGAAATGTAAGGGATCCACTACTGATTTTATCAGGTTTGGGGATGTGGCGTCAAAGACATTTTGGAACAAAGTCTTAAGGTTTATAAATAGTACTTTTGGACTTAATTTATCTTTATTACCGTTACCCCTACTTTTTGCTAATTATACTGAATGGGTTACTGAGGGAATGTCGAAGGCAATGGTGCCTGTAATAGTCAATATAGTTACTATTGCAAAGAAAATGATTCTGTCACATTGGATCACAAAGGCTTCTCCTTCTGAGGCAGAACTTAAGACTAACAGGGGGAGAGAAAGAAAGCTCTTGTGTGGGCGCACTCTTGTACAAAGAAGGAAAATTCCTCAGATATATTTAGGAAAATATTTAAAACTATATTTAAATATTTTCCTATATATATCTGAGGAATTTTCCTTCTTTGTACAAGAGTGCGCCCACACAAGAGCTTTCTTTCTCTCCCCCTGTTAGTACTTGTACTTCCTAGCTCTGGGCGCACCACCAACTAGGACTATAACTGAAAGAAATACATTTTCTTTCTACAAATTACAATCGTCCACATTTGGTCTTCTCACTTATAACCTTTAACCCAATTTTGACCAGTGCCCGGTCGCCCTTTGTTTTGTCGCAGAACTTAAGACCCTGCTCTTGAAAACTCTATATATGGATAGACAAACAGCTTTACCTGACCTAGAAAAAGGGGCTATTTACAGAAAGTGGGGTTCATATATAGACACCCTGGATGACGCAACCCAAACACGAATTTTTAAACTATTTGATAAAACGAATTGGTGGGCATATCGGTGTATAGATAAGGGGTCTGATACTTAATGTCTCTGGAAACTGGAGAGGTCGGATATGTGAGGATTCTCCTTTGTATAGTTAACCTGAGCTGCTCTACCTAAGGTGCTAAGTGTTATTCCAACTCTGCTAGGTAGACTACATTGTTTATGCACCACCGGATCAGATGATTATTGTATGCACTTAATCACCGCCCTCCCCTCCCTACCCCCCCCCCCCCTTATTTCATACTCTTGTTAATTACTTTTGTATTTGTATGGTTATTGTTGTTGTGTGTTTCTATTAGAAAATAACCAGAGCGATATGGGACAAACAGATTTTCTCTCTCTGATAATGTACTACTAATATGTGGGGATCCATATACCTACTGGGATGTAAGGATACTATGTATAGGAGGCAGCGGTTTATGGTATGCTACTTTCTATGTCTTCATGATTCTTCCTTTGCCTCTTTCTCGAGATGCTGTATTGTTTACCAATGTACATTTTGTGCTAATTGTCTTAATGTCTTCTCTGGAAAAAATCCAATAAATATATTTGAAAATAAAAATAAAAATGCTAGATGGTCGAATAGACTTACGGGAAACCGATTAAACAGATCTAGAAACATTGCTGCAGTGAACGGGCTATTTCTCTTGGTCATGAACTCTCGCAATGCTTCTTGATAGAGGAGGGTGACCCGATGAAGGTCCAAGCAGCCCAGACAATTAGCCTGAAGAAGAACGAAGTCACAGAAAATTATACCAAATACATCATATAACAAGTGTGCTTAAGTCACAATTTATGAATATCCTCAACTGTTAGTAAAGAAGGCTAAAATAGAAAGATGAAATGTTTTGGTCTGTATAAATCATCATTAATTGACATGGTGCCCTCATTCCACTAGGGGGCGACATGTTGTCACAATTATGTCATTAATCAATGTTATTCACTTCAACTGTCAGTGGTTTTAATATTATAGCTGACCGATAGAGATTATATATATACGAAATGCACTCTGAAAACAAACAGCTTGTTGTGGGGCACTGCACAAAAATAGGATTTTAATTACCTACCGGTAAATCCTTTTGTCGTAGTCCGTAGGGGATACCAGGAATCCATTTAGTACCATGAGGTACAGACGGGTGCACTAGGAGCCATGGGCACTTTAAGAAATTGCTAGTGTGTGCTGGCTCCTCCCTCTATGCCCCTTCTACCAGACTCAGTCTAGGAATCTGTGCCATTGGAGATGGACATACTTTGAGAGAAGCATAGATAAGGAAAGTGGTGAGATTATGAACCAGCACACACAAAACAAGAGGAAAGCAAGGCTAACCAAACTTGAAACATGAACAGCAACAACTGAACAAACCAGAATACTTAACCAAGTAACAGTGCAGGAAGAACGAAGCACCGGGTGGGCGCCCAGTATCCCCTATGGACTACGAGAAAAGGATTTAGGTAAATAAAATCCTATTTTCTCTTACGTCCTAGGGGATACTGGGAATCCATTTGGTACCATGGGGAAGCTCCCAAATCGGGTGGGAGAGTGCTGAGGTTCCTGCAGAACTAATTGACCAAACTGAAGGTCCTCAGGAGGCCAAAGTATCAAACCTGTAAAACTTAGCAAACGTGTTCGAACCTGACCAAGTAGCTGCTCGGCAGAGCTGTAAAGCAGAGTCACCCTGGGCAGCCGACCAAGAAGAACCCACCGACCTAGTAGAGTGGGCCTGTACAGATTTTGGAACCGGCAAGACTGCCATGGAATAAGCATGCTGGATAGAGAGCCTGATCCAGCGTGCAATTGACTGCTTTGAAGAAGGAAACTCAATTTTATTGGGATCATAGAGAATAAACAGCGAGTCCGATTTCCTGTGATGACCTGTTCTCTTTACATACACCTTCAAAGCCCTCACAACACCCAAAGACTTTGAAGTAGCAGGGGTGTCTGTAACAACCGGAACCACAATAGGTTGGTTGATGTGAAACGCAGACACCACCTTAGGAAGAAATCCTCTATGTTAGTTCTAGGTAAGATTTTGGTAGGTTCAGTATCCACCCGTGATCCAGGAGTAGTCTGGTTGAGAGGCCAATGCTGTCCAACAACTACTCCCTGGAAACATCATCTCTGCCATCATCTCGGTGCCGTGGAGAGACCAAATGGCAGGACCTGGAACTGGTAGTGACAGTCCTGCAGTGTAAACCGTAGATAGGCCTGATGAGGCGGCCAGATCGAAATGTGAAGGTACGCATCCTTGATATCCAGAGACACTAGGAATTCCCCCTTCACCGCTCTCAGAGACTCCATCTTGGATTTGAACACTCTTAAGTACGGGTTCAACAACTTGAGGTTCAGAATCGGTCTTACCGAACCGTCCGGTTTTGGTATTACAAACAAGCTGGAATAGTACCCCTTGTTTTGCAGATGAGGTGGAACTGGAACAATGGCCTAAGTCTGTACCAGTTTTTGAATGGCATCCTGTAAAGTTATATTTGCCTCTTGTGAAACTGCTAAGCGTGATTTGGATAATCTGTGAGGTGGGAGCTCCTGAAACTCCAGTCTGTAGCCCTGGGAAATAAGATCTATGACCCAGGGATCCTGGCACGAACCTGTCCAGATGTGAATGAAAAAATTAAGTCGGGCTTCCACCTGCCAGTCCTCTAGGCATTGCGGTCCACCGTCACGCTGAAGGCTTTAAGGAAGCAGAGCTTGAGCCCTGTTCGTGTGAACCAGCAGTTGCTGGTTTGCATGGTTTACCTATAGCGCCTCTGGTGGCTGTAGAAGAACCTCTGGGTTTGCCCCTAAACTTGGCAGTTTGAAAGGACTGTAAATTGGGACCTGAGTAGGCCTTCCTAGCTGGGGGTGCTGCAGAAGGAAGGTACATGGACTTACTCGCAGTAGCTTTCGAGATCCATTTGTCTAATTCATCTCCAAATAAGGCCTCGCCTGTGAAAGGGAGGCCTTCCACGCCTTTCCTGGAGTCCGCATCCACAGTCCACTGGCGTAGCCATAGACCCCTGCGTGCAGACACTGCCATAGCCGCAGTGCGTGCATTAAGCAAGCCTATTTATTTTATGGCTTCCACCATAACATTCGCAGAGTCATGTATATGCTGTAGGAACTAGATTACCTCCTCCTAAGGCAAGGTGTCTAACCCTTCAATCAGGTTACCCGACCATTTGGCAATGGCTCTTGTAATCCACCCACATACTATAGTGGGTCTCTGGGCCACCGCAGCAGCTGTATACAAGGATTTGAGCGTCTTTTAGGGAGGCTGCACCCGGGACATGCAATACAATTTTTCGGGAAAGCCTGGATACTGATGCATCCACTTTCGGTGGATTTTCCCATTTTTTCCTATCCTCAGGAGAAAAAAGAAAGGATGATAACCGTTTAGGGATTTGACATTTCCTATCAGGACTAACCCATGGTTCTTCAAACAGGGTATTCATTTCCTTTGACACAGGAAAAGTGGCTGAGGATTTATTTTTTATATTAAAATAAGATTCCTCAATCTCCTCTGTCACCTTATCAGGGATATTTAGAACTTCTCTGATAGCTTGTATGAGAGCCTCTATTCCCTGCGACAGAGTCCACCTCACCCTCCTCCATTTCTGACTCCTCATCATCCGAGTCAGACTGCAGGATATGGGTCAAAGTGCGTTTTTGCGGACAAATGGCAGGATACTGAGATGCTGGTTTGGGTACAGAGTCGCTTTTCATAAACTCAGTCATAGATTGTCTTAAGTATTGCGTCTCTTTCTCGGTCCGAGATAACTTAGCAGAGATTGTGGAAATCATTCCCCTAATGGACTCCAGCCATGCTGGTTCTGCCCCAATAGCCTGGGAAGGAACACTACATTGGAGTACACACTAGTGAACCCCCTGGGGAAGAGGAACAGTGTGCCTTACATGAAACACACACTTTGCCTGACATACTGTATAGTGACAGCACACACACACACACACACACACACACACACACACACACACAAAAAGGTTAAATGCACAATTAACCCACAAAGAGCCCTTCCAGGGAGACACAAAGATAGCATGGAAGCAGCACACGGCGCCCTTAAAGCTAATGCCAAGCTTAGCCGGGTCACAGACTAAGTACCTAGATTAGGGATTTAGTACACTGATAATCACTCCCCCGCTGCTATGATCCCCTGGTACCGCTGAGGTAATCTGGAGTCTCTCCGAAGGAGCTGTGCGTCCCTGTCAGTCAGCATCTATGTCAGCTGCAGAGAAAAAATGGCGCTGGTGAGCCGCTCATAGTGAATACGGGCCCGTTCAGTGGCGCGCGGTCTTCCCGATCTTTTTTATACTGGCTGTATGTGTCTAAGTGCATAAAATGGATACCGACACCTTTTATGGCTTTGTTGTGTAAATACCAAATTGCTTTCTAACAAATATTTAAAATGCCAGCTCTAATATATACTGCGGACGCCAGGCGCATCTTATTACCACATACGATAAAAGTGCGCTGTACGTCGCAAAACACTACATCCCTTAAGAGAAAACAATACACGCACACAATGTCTGAGTTCCAAAGCTCATCGATGTATATATTTGTTATTAAAAGGATATGTATTCAATATATCACAGTGTACAGTATATATATATATATATATATATATATATATAGTTACATGGTTACAATTTATACAGTAAGCAGTTAATACAAACTAAATCAAATACATACAGTTACAGGCCAGCACTACAATTACCATATTTTGCTCAATGCTTTCTATGCTCCCCCTCCTCCATCTTTAGCTCTCCTTCGATGCTCACTGCAGAGTATCGGCAGAAACCCATCTCGTTCAGGATCCAGGGGAAAAGGCACGCTTCTGTGCGTCTCTTCAGCAATACACTGTGTAGTTTGGGGGAGTGCACAGACTAGTCTAGGGGAGGGAACTTTCTCATTCATGATGAGTCACTGATCGGTTCATATGCAAACATGGTTCAGCCTTGAAGACATCAAAATGGCTGGCCTGAGTTTCCTGTCCATCACATGCTTGGAATATCCATTGTTCTAATTAGAGTGACTTTAGCTTTCATACATTTAATCACAACTACTCAAAGCAATGTGCTACAACTTAATAATAAGCATCAAATGAATCTACACATTAATCTTGTTACTGTGACACCAAACACGACATGTCCATCTTGCTCTGCTCCAATAATACACATACATGACGTTACTCCATTATATAATTAAAACATGATGTCTGGCGCTTGATATGTTATAATTATGTGCTGTATTTAATATGTGTCGAGTCTATCTCTGTGGCATGTCTGTGTAAATGCATATGTTACCATATATTTTGCGGTGCTCGCTGCACGTATTTGCAAGCTTAGCGACTCAATGTGTGGAGTCTGTATGTTCTATGTAATATTTTTGACTTCGACAGTTGCCAGTCTGGGTACTGTGTCCGCTGTTCAGCGTCTGTGTCCTTACGCAGTCCGCCCCATTTAGAAGCCGTGCGTCACTGTACGGACGCTGGCTTAGTACTCACCACTATTCTTTCTTCTGGCTCTGTTAGGGGTGGCGGCGTGCTGCGGGAATGTACACTCGCCGTTTTGGGGCTTGCAAATAGTTCCCTCAGGAGCTAGTGTCCTGTCAGCAGGGAACGGGAAAATTAACCCTGAGAGACGTTGGCCCCACCCCCCAGAAGTCGCATGAAGCAGGCAGGCAGGTGTCATCCAGTCCTGCCTGAAAACAACAAAAACAGAAAATAAATGCAGAAAGAGCTTCCAGAGACGTAACCGGCTCCTCTGGGCACATTTTCTAAACAGAGTCTGGTAGAAGGGGCATTGAGGGAGGAGCCAGCGCACACTATAAATTTCTTAATGTGCCCATGGCTCCTAGTGGACCAGTCTATACCCTATGGTACTAAATGGATTCCCAGTATCCCCTAGGACGTAAGAGAAATAGAATACATACTGTAATAAAATGGTACTCCACTGGACTACAAATGAGGTAAACACTCCATCCTGTTTTCCAAAGTTTCATATTTACTCCGTCATCAGGGAAATAATAATGCATTATTTCCCTGATGAGTCAATCCGAAACGTTAGAAAGAGTTTATCTTGCTTGTAGTCCGGTGGAGTACCGCTTTATTATAGTTTCAGTATGTATGTATGTATGTATATTTCCATTTACCACACTTTCTTGCTATTCCAACTGTCTTTTTGGACATTTTTGAGATTTTCTTTGTCATATGAAAGTCAGTAATCAAACCTCCATAACATGGAATTTGTACTCGCTGTACCTCAAAGGCGACACTGTTTAAATCTTCGATTCTTAGTAGTGAGCACACCCACAGAAGTCCTTATAAGAGCTCAATGTATTATGTAGATATAGCTATAGTTAATCCATGCTTCTCTATATTCTCTATATTTTTCTCTTTGGAATACCGCACAAAAAGCCACTAGTACTAACATATTTACAAACACATATTTTAGGGTATTTATCACTTACTTGGGAAGATGTGTCCACGCTACCACTTTTCTTGTCCTCTGCCTGGTTAGTCACACTGCCCTTCAATACTTTGAACAGGTACAATGAAGCACTGCACATAAATCATATAATCAACAAAGATATGACACATTCAAGGAACTGTACTGAAAATGTATATCATTAAGGAAATGCCAAGACACATTGTAAAGGGAAAAAAAGAAAACGGGATTTCGACACTTTTCCGTTAAATACTTTTCTCTGAATGTTTTGCGGGACACTGGAACATGATTACAGAGTCACATATTTTACTTTCTATGGTATGTTAAAAAATTATCAGTACATGAACTACATTACAGGTGAAACTCAGAAAATTAGAACATTGTACAAAAGTTTATTTATTTCAGTAATTCAACTTAAAAGGTGAAACTAATAATATATATACTCATTACATGAAAAGTGAGATATTTCAAGTCTTTATTTGTTAGAATTTTGATGATTGTGGCTTACAGCTCAAGAAAACCCCAAAATCTCAGAAAATTAGAATACAGGGATACTCAACCCGTATTACATAAAATCAATAAAAAAAAGGATTTTAAATACAGAAATGTCGACCCTCTAAAAAGTATAAACATGCATATGTACTCAGTACTTGGTTTGGGCCCCTTTTGCATGAATTACTGCCTCTATGTGGCGTGGCATGGATTCCATCAGCCTGTGGCACTGCTGAGGTGTTATGGAAGACCAGGATTCTTCAATAGCAGCCTTCAGCTCTTCTGCATTGTTCCGTCTGATGTCTCATCTATCTCTTGGCAATGCCCCATAGATTCTCTATGGGGTTCAGGTCAGGCGAGTTTGCTGGCCAATCCAGCACAGCAATCCCACGGTCATTGAACCAGGTTTTGGTACTTATGGCAGTGTGGGCAGGTGCCAAGTCCTGCTGGAAAATGAAGTCAGCAGCTCCATAAAGCTGGTCTGATGAAGGAAGCATGAAATGCTCTAAAATGTCCTGGTAGATGGCTGCATTGACTTTGGACTTAATACAGCACAGTGGACCAACACCAACAGATGACATGGCTCCCCAAATCAACACAGACTGTGGAAACTTCACACTGGACTTCAAGCATCTTGGATTGTGTGCCTCTCCATTCTTCCTCCATACTCTGGGACCTTGGTTTCCAAATGAGATGCAAAATTTGCTCTCATCAGAAAAGACGACTTTGGACCACTGAGCAACAGACCAGTTTGTTTTTCTTGTCAGGAAAAGGCCATTCAAAAGTGTGGGGGAGCTCCGGAACAACAAAACGCTAGAAGCGTCTTACCTGGGCTAAAGAAAAAAGAGAATCTATGGGGCATTGCCAAGAGAAAGATGAGACACAAGACCTAACAATGCAGAAGAGCTGAAGGCCGCTATTGAAGCATCCTGGTCTTCCATAAAACCTCGAAGTGCCACAGACTGATAGAATCCATGCCACGCCGCATTGAGGCAGTAATTCATGCAAAAGGGGCCCAAACCAAGTACTGAGTACAAATGCATGATTATACTTATCAGAGGGACGATATTTCTGTATTTAAAATCCTTTTTTTCTTGATTTTATGTAATATTCTAATTTTCTGAGATTTTGGATTTGGGCTTTTCTTAAGCTGTACGCCACAATCATCAAAATAATAACAAATAAAGGCTTGAAATATCTCACTTTGCATGTAATGGGTGAGATCCAAATGATATATCGCGCCCAAATTCCTTTCTAAAATGATCTCCGTTATCGCGCATATTGCGCCCATAGTAATCAGGTTTAGCTGTGTAAAGGGTTGGGTGCCTCGCTACTCCGGGGGTAGCAAGCTGAAAATAAGATTTTACTTACCGGTAAATCTATTTCTCGTAGTCCGTAGTGGATGCTGGGGACTCCGTAAGGACCATGGGGAACAGACGGGCTCCGCAGGAGACAGGGCACTTTAAGAAAGAATTTGGATACTGATGTGCTCTGGCTCCTCCCTCTATGTCCCTCCTCCAGACCTCAGTTAAAGAAACTGTGCCCGGAAGAGCTGACAGTACAAGGAAAGGATTTTGGAATCCAGGGCAAGACTCATACCAGCCACACCAATCACACCGTATAACTTGTGATAAACTTACCCAGTTAACAGTATGAACAACAATAGAGCATCAGATCAACCCTGATGCAACTATAACATAACCCTTAAGTAAGCAATAACTATATACAAGCATTGCAGAAAAAGTCCGCACTTGGGACGGGCGCCCAGCATCCACTACGGACTACGAGAAATAGATTTACCGGTAAGTAAAATCTTATTTTCTCTAACGTCCTAGTGGATGCTGGGGACTCCGTAAGGACCATGGGGATTATACCAAAGCTCCAAAACGGGCGGGAGAGTGCGGATGACTCTGCAGCACCGAATGAGCAAACACAAGGTCCTCCTCAGCCAGGGTATCAAACTTGTAGAACTTTGCAAAAGTGTTTGAACCCGACCAAGTAGCTGCTCGGCAAAGCTGTAATGCCGAGACCCCTCGGGCAGCCACCCAAGAAGAGCCCACCTTCCTTGTGGAATGGGCTTTTACTGATTTTGGCAGCGGCAATCCAGCCGCAGAATGAGCCTGCTGAATCGTGTTACAGATCCAGCAAGCAATAGTTTGCTTTGAAGCAGGAGCACCCAGCTTGTTGGGTGCATACAGGATAAACCGTGACTCAGTTTTCCGGACTCTAGCCGTTCTGGCTACATAAACCTTCAAAGCCCTGACCACATCTAGTAACTCGGAATCCTCCAAGTCACAAGAAGCCACAGGCACCACAATAGTTTGGTTCATATGAAAGGATGACACCACTTTTTGCAGAAACTGTGGACGGGTCCGCAATTCTGCCCTGTCCATATGGAAAACCAGATAGGGGCTTTTATGTGACAAAGCCGATAATTCTGACACACGCCTAGCTGAAGCCAAGGCTAATAGCATGACCACCTGCCACGTGAGAAATTTTAACTCCACGGTTTTGAGTGGCTCAAACCAGTGTGACTTCAGGAAACTCAACACCACGTTAAGATCCCAAGGTGCCACTGGAGGCACAAAAGGGGCTGAATATGCAGCACTCCCTTTACAAACGTCTGGACTTCAGGAAGAGAAGCCAGTTCTTTTTGAAAGAAAATGGATAGAGCCAAAATCTGGACCTTAATGGAACCCAATTTCAGGCCCAAAGTCACTCCCGACTGTAGGAAGTGTAGGAAACGGCCCAGCTGGAATTCCTCCGTAGGGGCATTCCTGGCCTCACACCAAGTAACATATTTTCGCCATATACGGTGATAATGTTTAGCCGTCATGTCCTTCCAAACGCAGCCACTGTAAGTCTTGGAACAGACAGGGCCCCTGTTGCAACAAGTCCGGTCTTACAGGCAGAGGCCATGGGTCCTCTGTGAGCATTTCTTGCAGATCCGGATACCAAGTCCTTCTTGGCCAATCCAGAACAATGAGTATTGTTCTCACTCTTCTTTTTCTTATGATTCTCAGCACCTTGGATATGAGAGGAAGAGGAGGAAATACATAAATCGACTGGAACACCCACGGTGTCACTAGTGCGTCTACAGCTATCGTCTGAGGGTCTCTTGACCTGGCGCAATATCTCTGTAGCTTTTTGTTGAGGCGGAATGCCATCATGTCCACCTGTGGCAGTTCCCACCTCCTTGCAATCTGCGTGAAGACTTCTTGATGAAGTCCCCACTCTCCCGGGTGGAGGTCGTGCCTGCTGAGGAAGTCTGCTTCCCAGTTGTCCACTCCCAGAATGAACACTGCTGACAGTGCTCTTACGTGATTCTCCGCCCAGCTAAGAATTCTGGTGGCTTCTACCATCGCCACCCTGCTCCTTGTGCCGCCTTGGCGGTTTACATGAGCCACTGCGGTGATATTGTCTGACTGAATCAGAAGCAGGGACTCCGCTTGACGTCGGGCGTTGTATATGGCCCTTAGTTCCAGGATGTTGATGTGAAGGCAAGTCTCCTGACTTGACCACAGCCCTTGGAAATTTCTTCCCTATGTGACTGCCCCCACCCTCGGAGGCTTGCATCCGTGGTCACCAGGACCCAGTCTTGAATGCCGAATCTGCGACCCTCGAGAAGGTGAGCACTCTGCAGCTACCACAGGAGAGACACCCTGGCCCTGGGGGATAGGGTGATTAACCGATGCATCTGAAGATGTGATCCGGACCACTTGTCCAGTAAGTCCCATTGGAAGGTGCTCGCATGGAACCTGCCGAAGGGAATGGCCTCGTATGATGCCACCATCCTTCCCAGGACTCGAGTGCAGTGATGCACTGACACCTGTTTTGGTTTTAATAGATTCCTGACCAGTGTCACGAGCTCCTGAGCTCTCTCTATCGGGAGATAAACCCTTTTCTGGTCTGTGTCTAGGATCATGCCTAGGAGAGGCAGATGAGCTGTAGGAACCAACTGCGACTTTGGAATATATAGAATCCAGCCGTGTTGCCGTTACACTTCCAGAGAAAGTGATACGCTGTTCAGCCACTGCTCTCTTGATCTCGCTTTTATGAGGAGATCGTCCAAGTACGTGATAATAGTGACCCTTGCTTCCGCAGGAGCACCATCATTTCCGCCATTACCTTGGTGAACATTCTCTGGGCAGTGGAGAGACCAAACGGCAACGTCTGAAATTGGTAATAACAATCCCGTACCGCAATTCTGAGGTACGCCTGATGAGGTGGATAAATGGGGACATGAAGGTATGCATCCTTTATATCCCGAGTCACCATAAAATCTCCCCCTTTCAGGCTTGCAATGACCGCTCTTAGCGATTCCATTTTGAACGTGAACCTTTTCAGGTATATGTTCAGGGATTTTAAATTCAATATGGGTCTGACCGAACCGTCCGGTTTCGGGATTACCACATGGTCGAATAATAACCCCCTCCTTGTTGAAGGAGGGGAACCTTGACCACCACCTGTTGAAGATAAAATTTGTGAATTGCAGTTAACACTGTTTCCCTCTCGTGGGGGGAAGCCGGCAGGGCCGTCGGTGAGGGGGCATCTTCTCAAAGTCCAGCTTGTATCCCTGAGACACAATATCTATTGCCCAGGGATCTAACAGGGAGTGAACCCACTTGTGGCTGAACTTACGAAGGCGTGCCCCCACCGGGCCTAGCTCCGCCTGTGGAGCCCCAGCGACATGCGGTGGATTTTTGTAGAGGCCGGGGAGGACTTCTGTTCCTGGGAACTAGCTGTGTTGTGCAGCTTCTTTCCTCTGCCCCCGCCTCTGGCAAGAAAGGACGCACCTCGGACTTTCTTGTTTCTTTGTTCGAAAGGCTGCATTTGATAATGTCGTGCTTTCCTAGGCTGTGCAGGAATATAAGGCAAAAATAAGAATTTACTCACCGGTAATTCTATTTCTCGTAGTCCGTAGTGGATGCTGGGGACTCCGTCAGGACCATGGGGAATAGCGGCTCCGCAGGAGACAGGGCACAAAATTAAAAGTTTGACCACTAGGTGGTGTGTACTGGCTCCTCCCCCTATGACCCTCCTCCAAGCCTCAGTTAGGATACTGTGCCCGGACGAGCGTACACAATAAGGAAGGATTTTGAATCCCGGGTAAGACTCATACCAGCCACACCAATCACACCGTACAACTTGTGATCTGAACCCAGTTAACAGTATGATAACCGAAAAGAGCCTCTGAAACGATGGCTCCCAACAATAATAACCCGATTTTTGTAACAATAACTATGTACAATTATTGTAGACAATCCGCACTTGGGATGGGCGCCCAGCATCCACTACGGACTACGAGAAAATAAGAATTTACTCACCGGTAATTCTATTTCTCGTAGTCCGTAGTGGATGCTGGGAACTCCGTAAGGACCATGGGGAATAGCGGGCTCCGAAGGAGGCTGGGCACTCTAGAAAGATCTTAGACTACCTGGTGTGCACTGGCTCCTCCCACTATGACCCTCCTCCAAGCCTCAGTTAGGTACTGTGCCCGGACGAGCGTACACAATAAGGAAGGATTTTGAATCCCGGGTAAGACTCATACCAGCCACACCAATCACACCGTACAACTCGTGATATGAAACACAGTTAACAGTATGAAACAATAGAGCCTCTCAACAGATGGCTCAACAGTAACCCGATTTAGTTAACAATAACTATGTACAAGTATTGCAGATAAACCGCACCTGGGATGGGCGCCCAGCATCCACTACGGACTACGAGAAATAGAATTACCGGTGAGTAAATTCTTATTTTCTCTAACGTCCTAGTGGATGCTGGGAACTCCGTAAGGACCATGGGGATTATACCAAAGCTCCCAAACGGGTGGGAGAGTGCGGATGACTCTGCAGCACCGAATGAGAGAACTCCAGGTCCTCCTCAGCCAGGGTATCAAATTTGTAGAATTTTGCAAACGTGTTTGCCCCTGACCAAGTAGCTGCTCGGCAAAGTTGTAAAGCCGAGACCCCTCGGGCAGCCGCCCAAGATGAGCCCACCTTCCTTGTGGAATGGGCATTGACAGATTTTGGCTGTGGCAGGCCTGCCACAGTATGTGCAAGCTGAATTGTACTACAAATCCAACGAGCAATAGTCTGCTTAGAAGCAGGAGCACCCAGCTTGTTGGGTGCATACAGGATAAACAGCGAGTCAGATTTTCTGACTCCAGCCGTCCTGGAAACATATATTTTCAGGGCCCTGACAACGTCTAGCAACTTGGAGTCCTCCAAATCCTTAGTAGCCGCAGGCACCACAATAGGCTGGTTCAGGTGAAACGCTGACACCACCTTAGGGAGAAACTGGGGACGAGTCCTCAATTCTGCCCTATCCATATGGAAAATCAGATAAGGGCTTTTACATGATAAAGCCGCCAACTCTGACACTCGCCTGGCTGAAGCCAAGGCCAATAACATGACCACTTTCCACGTGAGATATTTCAGATCCACGGTTTTTAGTGGCTCAAACCAATGTGATTTTAAGAAACTCAACATCACGTTGAGATCCCAAGGTGCCACAGGAGGCACAAATGGGGGCTGAATATGCAGCACTCCTTTCACAAATGTCTGAACTTCAGGTACTGAAGCTAGTTCTTTTTGAAAGAAAATCGACAGAGCCGAGATCTGTACCTTAATGGAGCCCAGTTTTAGGCCCATATTCACTCCTGCTTGCAGGAAATGCAGAAATCGACCCAGCTGAAATTCCTCTGTTGGGGCCTTTCTGGCCTCGCACCATGCAACATATTTCCGCCATATGCGGTGATAATGCTTTGCCGTAACATCTTTCCTGGCTTTAATAAGCGTAGGAATGACTTCCTCCGGAATGCCCTTTTCCTTTAGGATCCGGCGTTTAACCGCCATGCCGTCAAACGCAGCCGCGGTAAGTCTTGGAACAGACAGGGGCCCTGCTGCAGCAGGTCCTGTCTGAGCGGCAGAGACCACGGGTCCTCTGAGATCATCTCTTGAAGTTCCGGGTACCACGCTCTTCTCGGCCAATCCGGAACCACGAGAATTGTGTTTACTCCTCGCTTTCTTATTATTCTCAATACCTTTGGTATGAGAGGTAGAGGAGGGAACACATAAACTGACCGGTACACCCACGGTGTCACTAGAGCGTCCACAGCTATCGCCTGAGGGTCTCTTGACCTGGCGCAATACTTCTCTAGTTTTTTGTTTAGGCGGGACGCCATCATGTCCACCTGTGGACGACCCCATTGATTTACAATCATTTGGAAGACTTCTGGATGAAGTCCCCACTCTCCCGGGTGGAGGTCGTGCCTGCTGAGAAAGTCTGCTTCCCAGTTGTCCACTCCCGGGATGAACACTGCTGACAGTGCTAGTACATGATTCTCCGCCCATCGGAGAATTTTTGTGGCTTCTGCCATCGCCGTCCTGCTTCTTGTGCCGCCCTGTCGATTCACATGGGCGACTGCCGTGATGTTGTCTGACTGGATCAGCACCGGCTGGTGTAGGAGCAGGGATTTTGCTTGACTTAGGGCATTGTAAATGGCCCTTAGTTCCAGAATATTTATGTGAAGGGCAGTCTCCTGACTTGACCATAGTCCTTGGAAATTTCTTCCCTTTGTGACTGCCCCCCAGCCTAGTAGGCTGGCATCCGTGGTCACCAGGACCCAGTCCTGTATGCCGAATCTGCGGCCCTCCAGAAGATGAGCACTGTGCAGCCACCACAGAAGAGACACCCTGGTTCTTGGAGACAGGGTTATTAAACGATGCATCTGAAGATGCGATCCGGACCACTTGTCCAACAGGTCCCACTGAAAAATCCTGGCATGGAACCTGCCGAATGGAATTGCTTCGTAAGAAGCTACCATCTTTCCCAGGACCCGCGTGCAGTGATGCACAGATACCTGTTTTGGTTTTAGGAGGTCTCTGACTAGGGAAGACAACTCCCTGGCTTTCTCCTCCGGGAGAAACACTTTTTTCCGGGCCGTGTCCAGAATCATTCCCAGGAACATTAGACGTGTCGTGGGGACCAGCTGTGACTTTGGGATATTCAGAATCCAGCCGTGCTGGCTCAGCACTTCCTGAGATAGTGCTACTCCCACTAACAACTGTTCCTTGGATCGTGCCTTTATTAGGAGATCGTCCAAGTATGGGATAATTAAAACTCCCTTTTTTCGAAGGAGTATCATCATTTCCGCCATAACCTTGGTAAATACCCTCGGTGCCGTGGAGAGTCCAAACGGCAGCGTCTGGAATTGGTAATGGCAGTCCTGTACCACAAATCTGAGGTACTCCTGGTGAGAATTGTAAATGGGGACATGCAGGTAAGCATCCTTGATGTCCAGGGATACCATGTAATCCCCCTCGTCCAGGCTTGCAATAACCGCCCTGAGCGATTCCATCTTGAACTTGAATTTTTTTATGTATGTGTTCAAGGATTTCAAATTTAAAATGGGTCTCACCGAACCGTCCGGTTTCGGCACCACAAATAGTGTGGAATAGTAACCCCGGCCTTGTTGAAGTAGGGGTACCTTGATTATCACCTGCTGGGAATACAGCTTGTGAATCGCTGCTAGCACCGCCTCCCTGTCTGAGGGAGCAATCGGCAAGGCGGATTTTAGGAAACGGCGGGGTGGAGTCGCCTCGAATTCCAGCCTGTATCCCTGAGATACTATTTGAAGGATCCAGGGATCCACCTGTGAGCAGTCCCACTGATCGCTGAAATTCCTGAGGCGGGCCCCCACCGTACCTGGCTCCGCTTGTGAAGCCCCACCGTCATGCGGCGGACTTGGAAGAGGAAGCGGGGGAGGACTTTTGTTCCTGGGAACCTGCTGTTTGCTGCAGCCTTTTTCCCCTGCCTCTGCCTCTTGACAGAAAAGACCCTCCTTTTCCCCGCTTGTTTTTCTGGGACCGAAAGGACTGAACCTGATAAAATGGCGCCTTCTTAGGCTGTGAGGGGACATGGGGTAAAAATGCTGACTTCCCAGACGTTGCTGTGGAAACTAGGTCGGAGAGACCATCCCCAAATAATTCCTCCCCCTTATAAGGCAAGACTTCCATGTGCCTTTTGGAATCTGCATCTCCAGTCCACTGGCGAGTCCATAAGCATCTCCTAGCAGAGATAGATAATGCACTTATTTTAGATGCCAGCCGGCAGATTTCCCTCTGTGCATCTCTCATGTATAAGACTGAGTCTTTTATATGGTCAATTGTTAGCAGGATCGTGTCTCTGTCTAACGTGTCAATATTTTCTGACAGTTTATCTGACCACGCAGCGGCAGCACTGCACATCCATGCTGACGCAATAGCTGGTCTGAGTATAATGCCTGAGTGTGTATATACAGACTTCAGGATCGCCTCCTGCTTTCTATCAGCAGGTTCCTTAAGGGCGGCCGTATCCTGGGACGGTAGTGCCACCTTTTTAGACAAACGTGTGAGCGCTTTATCCACCCTCGGGGGTGTTTCCCAACGTAACCTATCCTCTGGCGGGAAAGGGAACGCCATTAGTAGCTTCTTAGGAATTACCAATTTCTTATCAGGGGAAGCCCACGCTTCTTCACACACTTCATTTAATTCATCTGACGGGGGAAAAACTACAGGTAGTTTTTTCTCCCCAAACATAATACCCTTTTTTGTGGTACCTGGATGTAAATCAGAAATATTTAACACCTCTTTCATTGCCTCAATCATGCAGTGAATGGCCTTAACGGGCATTAAATTTGACTCATCGTCGTCGACACTGGTGTCAGTATCCGTGTCGACATCTACTTGTGCCACCTGAGATAACGGGCGTTTCAGAGTCCCTGATGACTTTTGAGACACCTGGACAGGCACGAGCTGAAGACTCGGCTGTCCCACAGTCAGCATGTCGTCAAATTTTTTATGTAAGGAGTCTATACGTGCACTCATTTCCTGCCATAATACCATCCACTCAGGTGTCTGACCCCCAGGGGGTGACATCCCTGCTAAAGGCATCTGCTCCCCCTTCACATCATTATCCTCCTCAAACATGTCGACACAGCCGTACCGACACACTCCACACACACAGGGAATGCTCAAATAGAGGACAGGACCCACAGAAGCCCTTTGGGGGGACAGAGTAAGAGTATGCCAGCACACACCAGAGCGCTATATATATACAGGGACTAACTGAGTTATGTCCCTAATAGCTGCTTTTTATATAATATACTGTATACAGTGCCAATTTTAATGCCCCCCCCCCCCCCCCCTCTCTTTTCCCTCTTACTGTACTGTAGAATTGCAGGGAAGAGCCAGGGAGCTTCCTTCCAGCCGAGCTGTGAGGGAAAAATGGCGCCAGTGTGCTGAGGAGATAGGCTCCGCCCCTTTTTTGCGGCCTATTCTCCCGCTTTTTATGGGATTCTGGCAGGGGTATTTACCTCATATATAGCCCCAGGGGCTATATATTGAGGTATTTTAGCCAGCCAAGGTGTTTTTATTGCTGCCTCAGGGCGCCCCCCCTCAGCGCCCTGCACCCTCAGTGACCGGAGTGTGAAGTGTGTATGAGGAGCAATGGCGCACAGCTGCAGTGCTGTGCGCTACCTTGGTGAAGACAGGATGTCTTCATGCCGCCGATTTTCCGGACCATCTTCTTGCTTCTGGCTCTGTAAGGGGGACGGCGGCGCGGCTCCGGGACCGAACATCAAGGCTGGGCCTGCGGTCGATCCCTCTGGAGCTAATGGTGTCCAGTAGCCTAAGAAGCCCAATCCGGCTGCAAGCAGGCGAGTTCGCTTCTTCTCCCCTTAGTCCCTCGCTGCAGTGAGCCTGTTGCCAGCAGGTCTCACTGAAAATAACAAATTCTAAGACTATAACTTTCTAAGAGCTCAGGAGAGCCCCTAGTGTGCATCCAACCTCGGCCGGGCACGAAATCTAACTGAGGCTTGGAGGAGGGTCATAGTGGGAGGAGCCAGTGCACACCAGGTAGTCTAAGATCTTTCTAGAGTGCCCAGCCTCCTTCGGAGCCCGCTATTCCTCATGGTCCTTACGGAGTTCCCAGCATCCACTAGGACGTTAGAGAAATAGAATTACCGGTGAGTAAATTCTTATTTTCTCTGACGTCCTAAGTGGATGCTGGGGACTCCGTCAAGACCATGGGGATTATACCAAAGCTCCCAAACGGGCGGGAGAGTGCGGATGACTCTGCAGCACCGAATGAGAGAACTCCAGGTCCTCCTTAGCCAGGGTATCAAATTTGTAGAATTTTACAAACGTGTTCTCCCCTGACCACGTAGCTGCTCGGCAGAGTTGTAATGCCGAGACCCCTCGGGCAGCCGCCCAAGAGGAGCCCACCTTCCTTGTAGAGTGGGCATTGACAGATTTAGGCTGTGGCAGGCCTGCCACAGAATGCGCAAGTTGAATTGTGCTACAAATCCAACGAGCAATCGTCTGCTTAGACGCAGGAGCACCCAGCTTGTTGGGTGCATACAGTATAAACAGCGAGTCAGACTTCCTGACTCCAGCCGTCCTTGAAATATATATTTTTAATGCTCTGACAACATCCAGCAACTTGGAGTCCTCCAAATCGCTAGTAGCCGCAGGCACCACATTAGGCTGGTTCAGGTGAAACGCTGACACCACCTTAGGGAGAAACTGAGGACGCGTCCGCAGTTCTGCCCTGTCCGAATGGAAAATCAGATATGGGCTTTTGTACGATAAAGCCGCCAATTCTGACACTCTCCTGGCCGAAGCCAGGGCCAGTAGCATGGTTACTTTCCATGTAAGATATTTCAAATCCACCGATTTGAGTGGCTCAAACCAATGGGATTTGAGAAAATCCAAAACTACATTGAGATCCCACGGTGCCACTGGAGGCACAACCGGGGGCTGTATATGTAGTACTCCTTTGACAAAAGTTTGGACTTCAGGAACTGAAGCCAATTCTTTCTGGAAGAAAATCGACAGGGCCGAAATTTGAACCTTAATGGACCCCAATTTGAGGCCCATAGACAATCCTGTTTGCAGGAAATGTAGGAATCGACCCAGTTGAAATTCCTCCGTGGGGGCCTTCCTGGCCTCACACCACGCAACATATTTTCTCCAAATGCGGTGATAATGTTGTGCAGTCACTTCCTTCCTGGCTTTAATCAGGATAGGGATGACTTCCTCTGGAATGCCTTTTTCCTTTAGAATCCGGCGTTGAACCGCCATGCCGTCAAACGCAGCCGCGGTAAGTCTTGGAATAGACAAGGTCCCTGCTGAAGCAGGTCCCTTCTTAGAGGTAGAGGCCACGGATCTTCCGTGAGCATCTCCTGAAGTTCCGGGTACCAAGTCCTTCTTGGCCAATCCGGAGCCACGAGTATCGTTCTTACTCCCCTTTGCCGTATAATTCTCAGTACCTTGGGTATGAGAGGCAGAGGAGGGAACACATACACTGACTGGTACACCCATGGTGTTACCAGAGCGTCCACAGCTATTGCCTGAGGGTCTCTTGACCTGGCGCAATACCTGTCCAGTTTTTTGTTGAGGCGGGACGCCATCATGTCCACCATTGGTCTTTCCCAACGGACCACAATCATGTGGAAGACTTCTGGATGAAGTCCCCACTCTCCCGGGTGAAGATCGTGTCTGCTGAGGAAATCTGCTTCCCAGTTGTCCACTCCCGGGATGAACACTGCTGACAGTGCTATCACATGATTTTCCGCCCAGCGAAGAATCCTTGCAGCTTCTGCCATTGCCCTCCTGCTTCTTGTGCCGCCCTGTCTGTTTACGTGGGCGACTGCCGTGATGTTGTCCGACTGGATCAACACCGGCTGACCCTGAAGCAGAGGTTTTGCCAGGCTTAGAGCATTGTAGATTGCTCTTAGTTCCAGTATATTTATGTGAAGAGACGTCTCCAGGCTTGACCACACGCCCTGGAAGTTTCTTCCCTGTGTGACCGCTCCCCAGCCTCTCAGGCTGGCATCCGTGGTCACTAGGACCCAGTTCTGTATGCCGAATCTGCGGCCCTCTAACAGATGAGCACTCTGCAACCACCATAGCAGAGACACCCTTGTCCTTGGCGACAGGTTTATCCGCTGATGCATCTGCAGATGCGATCCGGACCACTTGTCCAGCAGATCCCACTGAAAAATTTGTGCATGGAATCTGCCGAATGGAATCGCTTCGTAAGAAGCCACCATTTTTCCCAGGACTCTTGTGCATTGATGCACAGACACTTTTCCTGGTTTTAGGAGGTTCCTGACGAGTTTGGATAACTCCCTGGCTTTCTCCTCCGGAAGAAACACCTTTTTCTGAACAGTGTCCAGAATCATCCCTAGGAACAGCAAACGTGTCGTCGGGATCAGTTGGGATTTTGGAAAATTCAGAATCCACCCGTGCTGTTGGAGCACTACTTGAGTTAGTGCTACTCCGACCTCCAGCTGTTCTCTGGACCTTGCCCTTATCAGGAGATCGTCCAAGTAAGGGATAATTAATACGCCTTTTCTTCGAAGAAGGATCATCATTTCGGCCATTACCTTGGTAAAGACCCGGGGTGCCGTGGACAATCCAAACGGCAGCGTCTGAAACTGATAATGACAGTTTTGTACCACGAACCTGAGGTACCCTTGGTGTGAAGGGCAAATTGGGACATGGAGGTAAGCATCCTTGATGTCCAAGGACACCATAAAGTCCCCTTCTTCCAGATTCGCTATCACTGCTCTGAGTGACTCCATCTTGAACTTGAATTTTTGTATGTACAGGTTCAGAGATTTCAGATTTAGAATAGGTCTTACCGAGCCGTCCGGCTTCGGTACCACAAATAGCGTGGAGTAATACCCCTTTCCCTGTTGTAAAAGGGGTACCTTGACTATCACCTGCTGAGAATACAGCTTGTGAATGGCTTCCAATACCGTCGCCCTGTCGGAGGGAGACGTTGGCAAAGCAGACTTTAGGAACCGGCGAGGGGGAGACGTCTCGAATTCCAACCTGTAACCCTGAGATACTACCTCCAGGATCCAGGGGTCCACCTGCGAGTGAGCCCACTGTGCGCTGAAATTCTTGAGGCGACCCCCCACCGCCCCTGAGTCCGCTTGTAAGGTCCCAGCGTCATGCTGAGGCCTTTGCAGAAGCCGGGGAGGGCTTCTGCTCCTGGGAGGGAGCTGCTTGCTGCAGTCTCTTACCCTTTCCTTTGCCTCGGGGCAGATATGAATGTCCTTTTGCCCGCTTGTTCTTATAGGAACGAAAGGACTGCGGCTGAAAAGACTGCGTCTTTTTCTGCTGGGAGGTGACCTGAGGTAAAAAGGTGGATTTCCCGGCTGTTGCCGTGGCCACCAAATCCGATAAACCGACCCCAAATAATTCCTCCCCTTTATACGGCAATACTTCCATATGCCGTTTGGAATCCGCATCACCTGACCACTGTCGCGTCCATAAACTTCTTCTGGCAGATATGGACATCGCACTTACTCTTGATGCCAGAGTGCAAATATCCCTCTGTGCATCACGCATATAAAGAAATGCATCCTTTAAATGCTCTATAGTCAATAAAATATTGTCCCTATCCAGGGTATCAATATTTTCAGTCAGTGATTCCGACCAAGCCACCCCAGCACTGCACATCCAGGCTGAGGCGATTGCTGGTCGCAGTATAACACCAGTATGTGTGTATATACTTTTTAGTGTATTCTCCAGCCTCCTATCAGCTGGGTCCTTGAGGGCGGCCGTTTCTGGAGACGGTAACGCCACTTGTTTTGATAAGCGTGTGAGCGCCTTATCTACCCTAGGGGGTGTTTCCCAGCGCGCCCTAACCTCTGGCGGGAAAGGGTATAACGCCAATAACTTCTTTGAAATTAGCAGTTTTCTATCGGGGGTAACCCACGCTTCATCACACACTTCATTCAATTCCTCTGATTCAGGAAAAACTACAGGTAGTTTTTTCACACCCCACATAATACCCCTTTTTGTGGTACTTGCAGTATCAGAGATATGCAAAGCCTCCTTCATTGCCGTGATCATATAACGTGTGGCCCTACTGGAAAATACGTTTGTTTCTTCACCGTCGACACTACATTCAGTGTCCGTGTCGATGTCTGTGTCGACCGACTGAGGTAAAGGGCGTTTTACAGCCCCTGACGGTGTTTGAGACGCCTGGACAGGTACTAACTGGTTTGCCGGCCGTCTCATGTCGTCAACCGACTTTTGCAGCGTGCTGACACTATCACGTAATTCCATAAACAAAGCCATCCATTCCGGTGTCGACTCCCTAGGGGGTGACATCACCATTACAGGCAATTGCTCCGCCTCCACGCCAACATCGTCCTCATACATGTCGACACACACGTACCGACACACAGCAGACACACAGGGAATGCTCTGATAGAAGACAGGACCCCACTAGCCCTTTGGGGAGACAGAGTGAGAGTTTGCCAGCACACACCCAAGCGCTATAAATATATAGGGACAACCTTAAATAAGTGTGTTCCCCTTATAGCAGCTTAAATATTATTAATATCGCCAAATAAGTGCCCCCCCTCTCTGTTTTTACCCTGTTTCTGTAGTGCAGTGCAGGGGAGAGCCTGGGAGCCTTCCTAGCAGCGGAGCTGTGTAGGAAAATGGCGCTGTGTGCTGAGGAGAATAGGCCCCGCCCCCTTTTCGGCGGGCTTCTTCTCCCGTTTTTCTGACAACCTGGCAGGGGTTAAATACATCCATATAGCCCCAGGGGCTATATGTGATGTATTTTTAGCCAGAATAGGTACTTTCATTGCTGCCCAGGGCGCCCCCCCCAGCGCCCTGCACCCTCAGTGACCGTTGGTGTGAAGTGTGCCGAGAGCAATGGCGCACAGCTGCAGTGCTGTGCGCAACCTCATGAAGACTGAGAAGTCTTCAGCCGCCGGTTTCTGGACCTCTTCTCTCTTCGGCATCTGCAAGGGGGTCGGCGGCGCGGCTCCGGTGACCCATCCAGGCTGTACCTGTGATCGTCCCTCTGGAGCTAGTGTCCAGTAGCCTAAGAAGCCAATCCATCCTGCACGCAGGTGAGTTCACTTCTTCTCCCCTAAGTCCCTCGTTGCAGTGAGCCTGTTGCCAGCAGGACTCACTGAAAATAAAAAACCTAACAAACTTTTTCTAAGCAGCTCTTTAGGAGAGCCACCTAGATTGCACCCTGCTCGGACGGGCACAAAAACCTAACTGAGGCTTGGAGGAGGGTCATAGGGGGAGGAGCCAGTACACACCACCTAGTGGTCAAACTTTTAATTTTGTGCCCTGTCTCCTGCGGAGCCGCTATTCCCCATGGTCCTGACGGAGTCCCCAGCATCCACTTAGGACGTCAGAGAAATATCAGAATTACCAGCTATAGCTGTGGAGACCAGGTCCTAGAACCCTTCTCCACACAATCCTCAGCCTTCCATATGCCTCTTAAGTCGGCATCATCTGTCCATTGCATATTCTACAGAACACGTGAAGCAGAAATCAACATAGCTTTGACTCTAGGACCCAGTATACTCATGTCTCTTTGGGCATGTTTTATATATATATATATATATATCTCTTAAGACAGCATCTTTAATATATATATATATATATATATATATATATATATATATATATATATACACACATATATATATATATATATCTACATACTAGGGTCTCAATCTCTGCTGCTAAGGTACCTGTCCACGCTGCCGCAGCGCTATAAACCCATGCCGACACAATCGCCGGTCTGAGTAGTGTACCAGAATGTGCACGCTATCTGCAGGATCCCTGAGAATAGCTGTTATGTCAGGGCTACCTTTTGGGCAAACGTGACACCCTAGGGGAAGATTCCCATCCTATCCTGGCCCTAGTGGGGAAAGGATACTGCCTGAGAATTCTTTGTGGGAAACTGTAGTCTCTTGTCTGGAGATTCACGCTCTTTTTCATCATGAGAGGAGGGAAATTTACCTCAGCTTTCTTCCCCTTAAACATGTGTACCCTTGTGTCAGGGACAGATGTGACAATGTCAAATATTACCTTTAAACATTAAGCTATATTCTATTACGGACTAAGTACGCTATTGGCGCACTGAGTACCGTAAGGGTACGCACTTAGCGTAGCAGACACTAGGCCGTGGGCGCGACGCACGAGCGACACGTACGCTCACGGAATGATACACAGTAAACCTTAGTAATAACACACAGTAAGGGTATGCTTATACTCTAAACCTTGGCAATGAAATGCTATAATGATGTAACGCTTATTAAATTTGATAATATGTAAGCTGTTTGAGCGATTGAGACGCTCAGAAAACCCTTTACAGTAACTTAGTGAAAACACAAGACCTGGTTTGGATTTAAAAACCACTCCGGCTCTAACACCTTCGTGGATGATTCTTTAGAGTAAAAAGGGAAAAACAGTACAGCTTATACACTACAAAACTAACATCAAAATCTAAACAGAATAACAAGGAATAATATGAACAATAGCGAACGATCGCAAACACGAGCAAACAGAATGAGAATAAATGGCAAACACTAAGGATAACAAAATGGCTACAACATGTCTACAGAGAAATATACATACAGGGGGATGATTCGCAAGCGCGTCCTGGATTCCAGCCCTCAGCATTCAAAGAGAAAGCCTTTTGGAGAGAGTCGTGTGTCAAAGCCTGTTGCAAGCTATATTTATTCACTAGCTCAAGGCATAATACAATAGACACTGTGTGCTCTCTTTCCATTGGTTAGGGGGTGGGACATGTACTGCACCGGGGATCATTGGTTAGTTCAAGAAGTGGGCGATGGCTAGTACTTGTTAGTATTCTAAATTCCTCTCTGTCTGGTTATATTGTGGAAAGCTATTGTTTTGGATCTTCCAAACAAACTCTGTTCCTAGATATTGTTCACCCTTGTTTATGTCTCTTTCAGTTGAGACAATGGCAACTCAGCACTCATTATTCTGGAGAGAAACCTGGCCCTATTCATAAACAAAGGTGTAGGCCCTCTTCATAGAATCTCAAAGCTTAGTGTAAATAAGGCCATTGTATCTCAGTCTGTGGGAAATTTATGTGTGAATTCCATTCTCATCTCCCCATTTGTAATATATTTTAAATACAATTTTATATCTATTTTCTACTTCTGCGCATAACTATGCGCAGAAATATGCGAATCTTTCCTAACTATCATAGGAATATTACCCTTAAAATACCCTACAGCTGGATACTAGACACCACCTTTCAACCTTTATCGGACCCTTCCTATCAT
Organism: Pseudophryne corroboree; assembly: GCF_028390025.1. NCBI lineage: Eukaryota > Metazoa > Chordata > Amphibia > Anura > Myobatrachidae > Pseudophryne > Pseudophryne corroboree. Next base: position 450,311,203 of record NC_086445.1, on the reverse strand, counting down.
GTAAAGAGGAATCTCTCTGTTCCAGGAACCATTTACACCAAACATACTTGCTGACATTGTTTAGGGGAATATTATCTATAAAACACACTGTATGGGTTAAATATGTTGCGATCGAGTCGCCCGCTAGACGCTCACAAACCCTACCGTAAATGCGCATACCACGCGCCAAAGCGCACGGCCGTAGAAGCTCCATTACGCAAAGTGTGAATATGCGTACGCACGGCAGAGCGTGTGCACGCGCAGCTGGCATGTGCATGGGGTTAGTACAAGGCATGTGAATCATGATATTTTTCGACTTTGACAGATGAGTCATCAGTTATATGCAAATCATCTTTTATTACAATAATCATATTGAATACTTTTCTGCCATTTTGGCTGTAACTTTGCATTATCGTAGTCGACACTGGAGTCAACCTCCGTGTCGATATCAGTGTTTATTATTTTGGATAGTGAGCATTGAGAGACTCTGAAGGTCTCTGCGACATAGGGACAGACATGGGTAGATTTCCTGTCTGTTCTCTAATCTTTTGTGCAATAAATTCACCTTAGCACTTAATTACACATATCCAAACAGGTGTCGGCGTTGTCGACGGAGACACCTCTCACACACATATTTGCTCTATCTCCTCCTTAGGGGAGCCTTTTACCTCAGACATGTCGACACACACATACCGACACACCACACACTCAGGGAATGCTCATCTGAAGACAATTCCCCCATAAGGCCCTTTGGAGAGACAGAGAGAGAGTATGCCACCACACACCCCAGCGCTATTAACCCAGGAATAACACAGTAACTTAATGTTAACCCAGTAGCTGCTGTTTATATTGATTTTTGCGCATAATTATGTGCCCCTCCTCTCTTTTTACCCTCTTCTACCGTGTAACTGCAGGGGAGAGACTGGGGAGCTTCCTCTCAGCGGTGCTGTGGAGAAAAAACATGGCGCTGGTGAGTGCTGAGGAAGAAGCCCCGCCCCCTCGACGGCGGGCTTCTGTCCCGCTTTCATGTACAATTTTGGCGGGGGCTTATACATATATACAGTGCCCAACTGTATATTATGCTAACTTTTGCCAAAGAGGTCTCTAATTGCTGCCCAGAGCGCCCCCCCCTGCGCCCTGCACCCTACAGTGACCGGAGTATGTGGGTTTAGTGTGGGAGCAATGGCTACCTCATATGAAGACTGTAGTCTTCTGCTGCCGATTTCGAAGTCTTCTTGCTTCTGTCACAGGCTTCTGTCTTCCGGCTCTGCGAGGGGGACGGCGGCGCGGCTCTGGGATCGGACGACCAAGGGTGCGATCCTGTGTACGATCCCTCTGGAGCCAACGGTGTCCAGTAGCCTAAGAAGCAGGACCAATCCGCAGTGAGTAGGGCTGCTTCTCTCCCCTCAGTCCCACATAGCAGAGAGTCTGTTGCCAGCAGATCTCTCTGAAAATAAAAAAAACCTAACAAAATACTTTCTTTTTAGCAAGCTCAGGAGAGCTCACCAAGTAGCACCCAGCTCGTCCGGGCACAGATTCAAACTGAGGTCTGGAGGAGGGGCATAGAGGGAGGAGCCAGAGCACACGAGTATCCAAATTCTTTCTTAAAGTGTCCTGTCTCCTGCGGAGCCCGTCTATTCCCCATGGTCCTTACGGAGTCCCCAGCATCCACTAGGACGTTAGAAAAATAATGATACAACGTCCCTGAGGGCAGAAACAGAACGGGTGTGAAAAGGGGTGAAAAGAATTGAATCCCTCCCAATGAGTCTATATAATATATTAGTTTTACCTTTTAAGTTGAATTACTGAAATAAACTTTTGCACAATATTCTAATTTTCTGAGATTCAGCTGTATAAGACAGAGTCCTAGCGCAGCTGGTACAGTATTGCCAGGATGCTGCTCACCATAAGCACAAGGAACTAGTCAGGTAATGCCTCAGGCAGGCGGTCTCGTGCTGCTGACCCTGCAAGGTTATACAAGTAAAGACTCAGCAATAGTGATAAATTAAAATGAAGCTGCCAAGGCAGGCTGTAAAAGCACCCTGCCCTGTGACTAGAATAGGAGTACAAGCAGTTTGAATATTTTAAGGTGACGAAGACCTAAAGAAGCTTTAATACCCCACGGTCCAGCGTTTCCCAAGTGGACAAGAAAGAAACATTTGTTTCCTTTAAAAGTCAAGCAAGGTTATACCCATAGTACATGCTACTTGTAACATTACAGTTGTGAAGAAACCAATCACTACTACAGATGCGTTCTCATAATCTAGCCTTAATATTCCATGCACCGCGAGATGCCGGCAGTTCCCGGCAGCTCTGCTAACGTCTGTGTCTTTTTTTTGGGCTGAAAATGATTCTTAATTGCATCGCTATGCGAATAGAACGCACAAGCAGCTTATGCTGCTTAAAATGGTAGGAGGCATACCTATATTCTGTGTGGGACTGTGACTGTATCTGCATACAAAGTTGTACATTACAGTGATTTCCAAGAATACACTAACATAGCATTTCAAATGCAGATACAGCCGCTGTCACACACAGGGTATAGGCATGCCGCATATCATTTTAATCAGCATAAGTTTCTTGTGCATCTTGTGCACATAAAATGTGTCTTATTCGCATTGTTAACTGAAAAAGTCCCACAAAAAGACGCTCGGGGCTACAGAGTCATGCTTAGAAGGGGTATTTCATGTGACTGCAGCAGGGATGTAGGACGACACATCTGTATCCATTCCAAAACAGTTTTCAAATATAATGCATCAGTTAATTACCAGGATAAAATGGACTGCTGTTGTCTGCTAGATGCCTCTTATAGAAGAGAGCTTTAATTTCAAGAGTAACCACCTTTTAATTTGCATCTAGAGAGTTTTCCAAAATAATCTAGAATACTGTTCTAGTAAGCCAGACAACAATAAATGATTAACAAATGCACAAATTAAGTGACACCAAAACAGATGTATTGAACATTACCGTTAACCCCAAACTCTCCAGACTAATTTAATGTTAGCAGTATATTAACAAAAGGAATGTGTCTACAGATCATTATCTTACCTGAAACAATACAGAGCCACAGAGGAGTCGCTTTGTTTGCTAGCTCTCTTCACTAGCCGCTCCATCATATCGTGTAGATCATCCTTTAACTCGGACACATCTTTACAGTACCGTTTGCATTTGCACAAATCATTCCTGAATTAATGGAGAGAGTAAGAACAAATAAGATGCAGTTTGCCAAAACATTAAGTGAAAATCAGATTTTACTCACCGGTAAATCTATTTCTCGTAGTCCGTAGTGGATGCTGTGTACTCCGTAAGGACCATGGGGAATAGACGGGCTCCGCAGGAGACTGGGCACTCTTTAAAGAAAAGATTAGGTACTACATCTGGTGTGCACTGGCTCCTCCCTCTATGCCCCTCCTCCAGACCTCAGTTAGGGAAACTGTGCCCGGAAGAGCTGACATTACAAGGAAAGGATTTGGAATCCAGGGTAAGACTCATACCAGCCACACCAATCGCACCGCACAACTTGTGATAATTATACCCAGTTAACAGTATGAACAACAACTGAGCCTCATTAAACAGATGGCTCAGAACAAAAAACCCTATAGTTAAGCAATAACTATATACAAGTATTGCAGAAGTCCGCACTTGGGACGGGCTCCCAGCATCCACTACGGACTACGAGAAATAGATTTACCGGTGAGTAAAATCTTATTTTCTCTGACGTCCTAGTGGATGCTGGGTACTCCGTAAGGACCATGGGGATTATACCAAAGCTCCCAAACGGGCGGGAGAGTGCGGATGACTCTGCAGCACCGAATGAGCAAACTCAAGGTCCTCCTCAGCCAGGGTATCAAACTTGTAGAATTTTGCAAACGTGTTTGATCCCGACCAGGTAGCAGCTCGGCAAAGTTGTAAAGCCGAGACCCCTCGGGCAGCCGCCCAAGAAGAGCCCACGTGGAATGGGCTTTGACTGATTTAGGATGCGGCAGTCCAGCCGCAGAATGTGCAAGTTGAATCGTGCTACAGATCCAGCGAGCAACAGTCTGCTTAGAAGCAGGAGCACCCAGCTTGTTGGGTGCATGCAGGATAAATAGCGAGTCAGTTTTTCTGACTCTAGTCGTCTTGGAAACATAGATTTTCAGGGCCCGGACTACATCCAGCAACTTGGAAGCCTCCAAGTCCAGAGTAGCCGCAGGCACCACAATAGGTTGGTTCAAATGAAACGCTGATACCACCTTAGGGAGAAATTGGGGACGAGTCCTCAATTCTGCCCTGTCCATATGGAAGATCAGATAGGGGCTTTTACATGACAAAGCCGCCAATTCTGACACACGCCTAGCCGAAGCCAAGGCCAAAAGCATGACCACTTTCCACGTGAGATATTTCAATTCCACGGTCTGAAGTGGCTCAAACCAATGAGATTTTAGGAAATCCAACACAACGTTGAGATCCCAAGGTGCCACTGGAGGCACAAAAGGGGGCTGAATATGCAGCACTCCCTTAACAAACGTCTGAACCTCAGGCAGTGAAGCCAGTTCTTTTTGAAAGAAAATAGACAGGGACGAAATCTGGACTTTAATGGATCCCAATTTTAGGCCCATAGTCACTCCTGACTGTAGGAAGTGCAGAAATCGACCCAGCTGAAATTCTTCTGTTGAGGCCTTTCATAGCCTCACACCAAGCAACATATTTTCGCCATATGCGGTGATAATGTTTTGCTGTTACATCCTTCCTAGCCTTTATCAGCGTAGGAATGACTTCAACCGGAATGCCCTTTTCCATCAGGATCCGGCGTTCAACCGCCATGCCGTCAAATGCAGCCGCGGTAAGTCTTGGAACAGACAGCGCCCCTGCTGTAGCAGGTCCTGTCGGAGCGGCAGAGGCCAAGGGTCCTCTGAGATAATTTCTTGTAGTTCCGGGTACCAAGTCCTTCTTGGCCAATCCGGAACGATGAGTATAGTTCTTACTCCTCTCTTTCTTATTATCCTCAGTACCTTTGGTATGAGAGGAAGAGGAGGGAACACATAAACCGACTGGTACACCCACGGTGTCACTAGAGCGTCCACAGCTATCGCCTGAGGGTCCCTTGACCTGGCGCAATATCTTTTTAGCTTTTTGTTGAGGTGGGACGCCATCATGTCCACCTGTGGCCTTTCCCAACGATTTATAATCAGCTGGAAGACTTCTGGATGAAGTCCCCACTCTCCCCAGTGGAGGTCGTGCCTGCTGAGGAAGTCTGCTTCCCAGTTGTCCACTCCCGGAATGAACACTGCTGACAGTGCTATCACGTGATTTTCCGCCCATCGGAGAATCCTTGTGGCTTCGCCATCCTGCTTCTTGTGCCGCCCTGTCGGTTTACATGGGTGACCGCCGTGATGTTGTCTGACTGAATCAGCACCGGCTGGTTTTGAAGCAGGGGTCCTAGCTGACTTAGGCCATTGTAAATGGCCCTTAGTTCCAGAATATTTATGTGTAGGGAAGCCTCCTGACTCGACCATTGTCCTTGGAAGTTTCTTCCCTGAGTGACTGCCCCCCAACCTCGGAGGCTTGCATCCGTGGTCACCAGGACCCAGTCCTGTATGCCGAATCTGCGGCCCTCGAGAAGATGAGCACTCTGCAGCCACCACAGCAGAGACACCCTGGCCCTCGGGGACAGGGTGATCAGCCGATGCATCTGAAGATGCGATCCGGACCACTTGTCTAACAGATCCCACTGAAAGATCCTTGCATGGAACCTGCCGAATGGAATTGCCTCGTAAGAAGCTACCATCTTTCCCAGGACTCGCGTGCAGTGATGCACAGACACCTGTTTTGGCTTCAGGAGGTCTCTGACCCGAGATGACAACTCCTTGGCCTTCTCCTCCGGGAGAAACACCTTCTTCTGTTCTGTGTCCAGAATCATACCCAGGAACAGCAGACGCGTCGTAGGAACCAGCTGCGACTTTGGGATATTCAGAATCCAGCCGTGCTGTTGTAGCACATCCTGAGATAGTGCTACTCCGACCAACAACTGCTCCATGGACTTCGCCTTTATAAGGAGATCGTCCAAGTACGGGATAATTATAACTCCCTTCTTTCGAAGGAGTATCATCATTTCGGCCATTACTTTGGTAAATACCCTCGGTGCCGTGGACAGACCAAACGGCAACGTCTGGAATTGGTAATGGCAGTCCTGTACCACAAAACGGAGGTACACCTGGTGAGGTGGGTAAATGGGGACATGTAGGTAAGCATCCTTGATGTCCAGTGATACCATGTAATCCCCTTCTTCCAGGCTTGCAATAACCGCCCTGAGCGATTCCATTTTGAACTTGAACTTCCTTATATAAGTGTTCAAGGATTTCAAATTTAGAATGGGTCTCACCGAACCGTCTGGTTTCGGTACCACAAACATTGTGGAATAGTAACCCCGTCCCTGTTAAAGGAGGGGAACTTTGATTATCACCTGCTGGAGGTACAGCTTGTGAATTGCCGCCAGTACTACCTCCGTGTCCGGGGGAGTAGCTGGCAAGGCTGATTTGAGGTAACGGCGAGGGGGAAACGTCTCGAACTCCAGCTTGTATCCCTGAGATACCACTTGTAGAACCCAGAGATCCACCTGTGAGCGAACCCACTGGTCGCTGAAGTTCCGGAGACGGGCCCCCACCGCACCTGGCTCCGCATGTGGAGCCCCAGTGTCATGCGGTGGACTTAGTGGAAGCAGGGGAGGATTTTTGTTCTTGGGAACTGGCTGTATGGTGCAGCTTTTTCCCTCTACCCCGGCCTCTGGGCAGAAAGGACGCGCCTCTAACCCGCTTGCCTTTCTGAGGCCGAAAGGACTGTACTTGATAATACGGTGCTTTCTTAGGCTGTGAGGGAACCTGAGGTAAAAAAGTCGACTTCCCAGCTGTTGCTGTGGATACGAGGTCCGAAAGACCGTCCCCAAACAATTCCTCACCCTTATAAGGCAAAATTTCCATGTGCCTTTTAGAATCAGCATCACCTGTCCACTGCCGAGTCCATAATACTCTCCGGGCAGAAATGGACATTGCATTAATTCTAGATGCCAGCCGGCAAATGTCCCTCTGTGCATCTCTCATATATAAGACTACGTCTTTAATATGCTCTATGGTTAGCAATAATAGGATTTTGGTACTTACCAGGTAAATCCTTTTCTTTGAATCCATAGGGGGCACTGGAGTACTCTTGGGATATGGACGGGCGGAGCCGAACAAAGGCACTGAATATTCAAATTTAGGACCCTCCCACCCCTCCATATCCCCGAGTACCTCAGTGTACTGTCTCAGTGTTTTTTACTGAGCGAACAGGAACGATATAGAGAGGTTGACAATGGAGAATACCTATAACATAACGGACAACAACAATGTTGACCCATAACCTTACTGTCAACTAAACAGTTGACACCATAACCGATAGAACTTTATAATTTGAACCAATCGGTGAAAATGTGTTACCATAAGCTCCTCTGAGCTTAATATCAATCAAGTAAAACTTGTTACCCTAAGCTCCCTTGAGCTTAAAACAACCCAGGTAAAACTGCTCTGGGTGGGCGTCCAGTGCCCCCTATGGATTCAAAGAAAAGGATTTACCTGGTAAGTACCAAAATCCTATTTTCTTTATCATCCACTAGGGGTCACTGGAGTACTCTTGGGACGTACCAAAGCTTCCCTCGTGGGCGGGAGAGCTGTTTGATACTTGTAACAGTAGGCAGCCCAAAGCTAGATGCTGATGGCGCCACCATTTATAACGTGTAAACGTGCACAAACATGGTGCACATGAAGGCTATATAGCCGCGTTTTAGACACTCCACGACCCACTGGGTCTGACATTCCCACAGACCTGTGGGATGAGCTATTACTGACGCAGGCGATTGTAACTTAGCCTTAAAGTAAACCTGACTTGTAGTCATTATTATTACCCAACTGGATAATGTCTGCTAAGAAACTGGCTAACCCCAGTTGGCAGTATCATAGAGAACAAACAACGTATTCATATCACGTACTGTTGACGATCGGGACATATATAAACGCGTAATGCGTGTACCACATTCAGAATTCTAGAATGTGCTGTCCACACAGGAAACCCCTATTGGTATATTGATGTGAAGAATACGAAAGCGTGATTCGTCCGAAGATCTGCTTTGTCATGAGAAAACTCAAATACGGTGGCTTGGAATACAAGGCACCCAAATATGAAAACAAAACCCTTGCCGAAGCCAAGGCTATAAGAAAATTGTTTTCCAAAGTGAGAAACTTAATTCCCATTTGTTGAAAGGGTTCAAAATATGAAAACTGTAAGAAATCTGAACCCAACTTCAAGTCGCCTGGCGCTGTAGGTGGGATAAATAGAGTGTGAACTTTGATGACACCTTGTAGAAAGATGTGTACAGACGCCAATAGAGGCAAACGTCTTTGACAATAAGTTTATCACACAGATACCTGCACTCTTCGTGCAGATCAACGCAGTTTTCCATCCCACCCCGTTTAACAGAATACGGGTTACTTGAAGGATGATGTTGGAAACTTCCGAGGTTTACCACCTATGTAAGCACACGAAATTTTGTAAAAATGAGCTGCCTTAAACGGCTTACTATTTCGTAACATGGTTAGTATAACCGATACTGTAATGCTCAATTTCTTAAGAGGGCGTTTGCACCCTCACCCCGTCAACCGCAGCTGCGGTACATAGATAATAGGTACATAGGTAACTATGGGTAAACTAACGTTCCCTGATGTAACAGGTTGGACGTATTATGAGCGGGCCAAGATCGTGTGCAAGTATTCCTTGAAAATTCGAGAAGCAAACTTCTCCGAAACCCATGAGCTACCACCAGTATGACTGTGACAAACTGTCTTATGAGCCGTTTTGACAACGGAGAGAGCAGCGGAAACTGGTGGAGCCAGATACACGATGCTGAATGACCACATGAATGTGAGCGACTCCACCGCCACTGCCCTTGTGATCTGTTTTGTACACATACTGAGCTTTTGTAATTGTGGCGAGATGCCATCATGTATACTTGAGGGTAACCCCCTTCTGTGGACTCACATATGAAACACCTCTGGATTTAATGTCCAGTTTTCAGGATCCAAATCCTGACGGGTGAGATCCTCTGTCTAACAGATGTCCACTCACGTAATGTGACATTTTCACATAATGGTGTTCTAAGCCATTGAGGATTTGAGTCACATGCCGCATTACCATGCGGCTTCTTGGTTCTCACTGGTTGTTGTGTATGCAACTGCCGTTGCCTTGTTTGACTGCTTAAGGCCAGCGTGAGACAGGCATCAAACATTTACCTGAAACTCATGGTTGTTCCTCTCCACAGAAATCTTTAGTAAAAGGCAAAAGATTTATTCGTTCTGAAGAGAAACCAGAGTATATACCTGGTCAGACTGAAAGCGAATCATGTATTGCATTGTAAAATGCACAGAGTTCTAGGACCTTTATCGACAGCAATCTGTCGTGTTTTAGAACCTTTGTTGCTGATTTTAACTACAAATCCTGACCCTCTGCGACTGTCGTCCAGAGTATATGCACCCTTTTCCCTCTGTGGGAAACGCGAGTGAAGGGTGGCGAACTAAATTGAAAACACATCTTTATTCTTAATAGGTGAATACACCAATGTACCGCTAGTGTGCGTGTTTTGCACTAATTACTAGACGTACATTTGTTATTGCTGGTGTAGTAGGTAAAAGTCTTTGATTTATAATCTTACCTAGGAATTGACATCGTTTAGACGGAATTAGATGCGATTGTTTTCGAACTTGATCTGCTACCGCAGTATACCTTAGTAGCGCAAGTTAGAGGAACTTTGTTGAGACAGAGTTCTTATGAGCAGATCATCTAAGGTAGAGAAACTCTGTTGAGACAGAGTTCTTATGTGAGATGAGCTATCATCCCCAACATAACTTTGGTAAATACCCGAGGCGATAAGCAACGGTAGACCCGAAATGGATAATGGTTGTGGCGATTTGCAAACGCTAGAACCCGTGAAGATCAAACCGGAATGGGTAAATACGCATTGTGAAGATCAAGTGCCATTATGCCACTTTGTGCTCCAATAAACAAATACTAACCGCAGAAAATTCATTTTCCCACTGCAGTAAGTGACCTGCTGATTGAGATTGCGACAGAGCCGTCTGGTTTTGCTCAAACAGAGGGAATATGTAACCCTGACTCTGTTGGTATACTACTGCTTGGATTATAAAGACAGCTGAAACCCAGCAGAGACTAAATGGCAACCTGCCAAACCGGTCGACAGAGCCAGTATTGTCCTTTAATCTGTAAATAGCTGAGACATCCATGAATTGAAGTCTGGAAACCCCTCAAAGTAACATGTAAAGACGCGCTTCCACAATTGGAAAAGAGGTCATCAAACCACTGGCTTGCTGACTGTAGCGTCCTGACGTTACAAGGCGTGACTGTTTTGTACACCCGCCTTTGAAAAACGGAAGTCTAAAGGGATTAAACGCCGGTACCAGTATTCCGTTTTGATACTGGATGCGGTAATGGCTGAATATCAAATTTAGGACCAACCAAGCTCTGTCCTAGTCGTGCTGAACTAGCTACGATGAAAAACAGGCGTTAGTAGAGGCTTTACAGATATACTCTGCAGCTTCTTTTAACAGTGATCTCATAGTTTCCATACCTAGAGACTAATGACCCAAATGTATCCTGGGTCTTTAAAATGTTTAACACAGACGCATTTGCCAATGGCGGATCGCGTTATTTTGAAACGATTAAATAGTGGTCAAAGTCCACTAATATTTTCTAAAAAACAAATGGAGGCCTTGACTCACTGGTTTTTAGCAATGTATGTTGCCCAAAACCCCCGCACTATATAAGTGCTGGTGTAATGCACCCTTCTCACTCGAAGTTTCTGCATCAACCCTGGTACCCAAAGGAACTTGGCCCTTTGAAAAGACTATCTTTAGTTATAGCAGGCGGAGTACTTCCGAGACTCCGATAGTACCGCTGTTTTAATTTGAATTGCCAATGCTTAACATAGGACCGTTAAAAATTATTTTTAGTCTGCGCTAGAGCCTTACTAGCTATGCAGACTGACACCACAATAGGCAACAGACAGACACTTGCACTACTTGTTGAAGTTCTTTTGTGTCATATATATATTTTTGTTGCTGAAAAGCATATTAAGGCCAGCCGTAGCCAGGCTATGAAACACATGGTTATTTCTCTCTACGGACATCTTTAGCAACAGGCGAAAGATTTATTAGATCTGAAGAGAAACCAGAGTATTCTTTATGTGAAAAGCAGTTCACATGTGCAATCCGAACTACATTCCCACTAACACCCCCTTTGCCTCTGGTGGCTTAGAGATGTAGGGCAGGAATGTTCTAGAATTATAAACTGGAAGAAACTGTAATGATTAAAAATGGCCCCCATGCCATGCATACACTGAAAAGCACAGGACCTGCTGCAGTGTTAATATATATAGACATAATAGCCTATTATACAGGTAATATAGGCTTAATAGCCTATTAAAGTGTGATAATCACATTCCAGTTAATAGAACACTTATGACATCAAATGGCAGCCTACAGAAACAGGAAGCATGCCATCCATACAATTAGAAACATATTTTAGGACATGCTCTGTGAAAACTATGTCTTATTAACCCATGCAGCCTTGGTGCTGTTGCTATGGGTATTTACTCCCCCTTACCCCCGGTAGTCTCCCCTATGTTACCTGCAGCGGGAACGGGTGCAGGGAGAGCAGGGGAGCGCTGTGTATAGCGCCGGGGAGCCGTCCGGAAGAGCGGGCGGCGCCATGTATCATCAGCGTGCGGTGTCAGCGCTGGAAGAGCGGCCGGCGTCTGTGAGTGACGTGCGGCCGCTCTGTGCATGTTAGAAAGCGGGTACTTACTGTGGCTCGGGCGGCGCCTGTCCTACCTCGGTGCCGGGTAATCAGCGCTGGGAGAGCGGCCGGCGTCTCTGAGTGACGTGCGGCCGCTCTGAGCTTCCAGCGTAGTTAAGCGGGGCATATCAGCGGCGGCTTCAGCGGCGGCAAACCCCCACACAGCAGGGCGGCAGCGTGAGCTGACCGCCCTGACACCCCACCATTAGGACATGTGCCGCACCTCCTGTACGCTCCGTCCAGCTTGTGACGGGGCTTTCATCCTGGCTGTGACGGGGCTTTCTGTAAGCTCCGTCCAGTGTCAGACTGACTTCCATAGCGGCTGGGCATAGTGCGTATGAGCTCCCCCTGCTGTGCAGCCGGACGGAGCTCCGTATGCGCAGGAGGCATTAACCCCTACATAGCGGGGCGGCAGCCTGCGCTGACCGCCCCGTTTCCCCCAGCCTACCTTTCTGATCATGGCTGACGACTGCCTGTAGTCTTGGCTGTGGCGGGGCTTTTTATGTGTAAGCTCCGTCCAGCTCCAGTCAGCTTCCAGTAATCTATGGCTGCGACGGCTTCTTTGTGCAAGCCCGTCCAGCTTTTCCTGGCTGCTCTTTGTAGAAGCAGTGGGCTGTCTGTGGCTGTGAGGGTGCTCTTCGTGAGGACCGACACGCCATGCTGTCTGTGGCTGTGAGGGTGCTCTTTGTGAGGACCGACACGCCATGCGCTGCCCGTGCAGCGGCACTATCCCGGACCCATGTTTTTCCAGAAACTGGGAAGGGATGTGCTAAGTGTAAAAATAAAAATTAAAAATAAAAATTAAAAATAAAAATCCAAGTGTGGCTATACCACAAGCCGATGTTCGTGCTGTGAGCACCGAAAAAACACTGAGACAGTACACTGAGGTACTCGGGGATATGGAGGGGTGGGAGGGTCCTAAATTTGAATATTCAGTGCCTTTGTTCGGCTCCGCCCGTCCATATCCCAAGAGTACTCCAGTGACCCCTAGTGGATGATAAAGAAATAGTGTCCCTGTCAAGGGAATCACTGTTATCAGACAGGGAATCAGACCACGCTGCTGCAGCACTACACATCCATGCTGAAGTAATAGCAGGTCTCAGTATAGTACCTGAGTGTGTATACACAGACTTCAGGATAGCCTCCTGCTTTCTATCTGCACGCTCCTTTAAGGCGGCAGTATCCTGAGAAGGCAGTGCCACCTTTTTTGATAAGCGTGTGAGCGCCTTGTCCACCTTAGGGGATGTCTCCCAGCGTAACCTATCCGTTGGCGGGAAAGGGTACGCCATTAGTAACCGCTTAGAAATTACTAGTTTCTTATCTGGGGAACCCCACGCTTCTTCACACAATTCATCTAACTCATCAGATGGGGGAAAAGTCACTGGCTGCTTTTTCTCCCCAAACATAATACCCTTTTTTGTGGTAACCGGGTTAATGTCAGAAATGTGCAACACATTTTTCATTGCCGTAATCATGCATCGGATGGCCCTAGTGGATTGTACATTTGTCTCATCCTCGTCGACACTGGAGTCAGACTCCGTGTCGACATCTGTGTTTGCCATCTGAGGTAGCGGGCGTTTTTGAGCCCCTGACGGCCTCTGAGATGCCTGGGCAGGCGCGGGCTGAGATGCCGGCTGTCCCAAAGCTGCGTCATCGAACCTTTTATGCAAGGAGTTGACACTGTCGGTTAATACCTTCCACATATCCATCCACTCAGGTGTCGGCCCCGCAGGGGGCGACATCACACTTATCGGCACCTGCTCCGCCTCCACGTAAGCGTCCTCATCAAACATGTCGACACAGCCGTACCGACACACCGCACACAGGGAATGCTCTGACTGAGGACAGGACCCCACAAAGTCCTTTGGGGAGACAGAGAGAGAGTATGCCAGCACACACCAAAGCGCTATATAACAGAGGGATATGCACTATACACAAAGTGAATTTTCCCCCTATAGCTGCTTATATCACAATTTGCGCCTAAATTTATGTGCCCCCCCCTCTCTTTTTTTACCCTTTCTGTAGTGTATACTGCAGGGGAGAGCCTGGGGAGCGTCCTTCCAGTGGAGCTGTGAAGAGAAAATGGCGCTGGCTGTGCTGAGGAAGATAGCCCCGCCCCTTCAGCGGCGGGCTTCTCCCGCTTTTTATAACGTTAATGGCGGGGGTTTCTGCACATATACAGTGTTAAACACTGTATTATGTGCTTTTTTGTGCCAAAAGGTATATTAATTGCAGCCCAGGGCGCCCCCCCCCCCCCAGCGCCCTGCACCCACCAGTGACCGGAGCGTGTGGTGTGCTGTGGGAGCAATGGCGCACAGCTGCAGTGCTGTGCGCTACCTTATTGAAGACCGGAGTCTTCAGCCGCCGATTTTCTCCGGTTTCTTCCGTCTTCTGGCTCTGCAAGGGGCACGGCGGCGCGGCTCTGGGAACGGACGATCGAGGTCGGGCCCTGTGTTCGATCCCTCTGGAGCTAATGGTGTCCAGTAGCCTAGAAGCACAAGCTAGCTGCAAGCAGGTAGGTTTGCTTCTCTCCCCTAAGTCCCACGTAGCAGTGAGTCTGTTGCCAGCAGATCTCACTGAAAATAAAAAACCTAACAAATACTTTTCTTTATAGTGAACTCAGGAGAGACCACTAAGTGCATCCAGCTCAGGCCGGGCACAGATTCTAACTGATGTCTGGAGGAGGGGCATAGAGGGAGGAGCCAGTGCACACCAGATGTAGTACCTAATCTTTTCTTTAAAGAGTGCCCAGTCTCCTGCGGAGCCCGTCTATTCCCCATGGTCCTTACGGAGTACCCAGCATCCACTAGGACGTCAGAGAAATAACATTTGCAGAGAGAGTTAGATTTGGGTGTGGTGTTTTCAATCTGCAATCTAATTTGCAGTGTAAAAATAAAGCAGCCAGTATTTACCCTGCACAGAAACAAAATAACCCACCCAAATCTAACTCTCTGCACATGTTATATCTGCCCCCCCTGCAGTGCACATGGTTTTGCCCAACTGCTAAAAGATTTCCTGCTGCGATCAACTTGGAATTACCCCCTTTGTGCATTAAACAAAGTGTGTGTACATTCACACAATTCATTTATGTTTCATATACACCTTATATACACAACCTGAAGGTCATTTAATACATTATTTTTAATAACTTTGTGTATTAAACAAAGTTTATGTACATTGAGCCATCAGAAAACAAAGGTTTCACTATCTCAGTCTCACTCAAAAAATTCTGTATTTTGGAATATTTGGATATGGGATACTCAACCTGTACTGTATTTAAGCATGGCACTGCAAAATGACAGAAAGAAAAACCTGTATCCCAACAAATATACTCTGTATCGGCACTGGCATTGGCAGATTTTGTGATCATTTAATCAGTGCTCAACATTTCAAACGAATGGGGTAACAAAAGAGAGTTAAAAAACTAAGTTCTAAACACAGCTTGTGGTTAAGTGGAAGGTATAAAAGACATCTCAGAAAGTCTGGAAATAATAGGATTTTAATACCTACCGGTAAATCCTTTTCTCTTAGTCCGTAGAGGATGCTGGGGTTGCTTCAAGAACCATGGGGGTATAGACGGGATCCGCAGGAGACATGGGCACTTTAAGACTTTAAAAGGGGTGTGAACTGGCTCCTCGCTCTATGCCCCTCCTCCAGACTCCAGTTATAGGAACTGTGCCCAGGGAGACGGACATTTAGAGGAAAAGGATTTATTTAATTTTTTTAAAACTAAGGTGAGATACATACCAGCTCACACCTCAAACACGCTGTACAACATGGCATTCAACAACGCATGCAACGGCATGACCAACATCAGCCACAGACTGACTGTACTTAACTCAACATGAGTGTAACCATAACCAAACTGCAGATACAGCCCGCACTGGGACGGGCGCCCAGCATCCTCTACGGATGGAAACCATGGGGTTTATACCAAAGCTCTAGAACGGGCGGGAAAGTGCTGATGACTCTACAGCACCGATTGACCAAACAAGAGGTCCTCCTCAGCCAGGGTATCAAACTTGTAAAACTTCGCAAAGTTGTTTGAACCCGACCATGTAGCAGCTCGGCAAAGCTGTGATGTCGAGACCCCTCGGGCAGCCGCCCAGGATAAGCCCACCTTTCTGGTAGAATGGGTTTTCTCCGATTTCGGTAACGGCACTCCTGCCGTAGAATGAGCCTGCTGAATCGTATTACAGATCCAGCGCGCAATAGTCTGCTTGGAAGCAGGAGCCCCAATCTTGTTGGGAGCCCACAGGACAAACAGAGCCTCTGTTTTCCTAATCTGCGCCGTTCTGGCGACATATGTTTTCAAAGCTCTGACCACATCGAGAGACTAACAAACAAAGAGGAAGGGGGGTGCAAATCCCCACCCCCAAATTCCCTTCCTCACACTGAAAATTACCTGTAACCATCCCTGAATCTATCTGGTAATAAAATTCAGAGAATTCGTCACAAATGTTTGCAAACACATGTTTAGCTGCTGGCCACTTCACGGCTTCTCTGATACAGTAGTCCTAACTACTTGATAGCAGTGCCCACATTGGGCCATGTAATTTGTCACAGTATGCCTCATAATAAAGGCCATTACTAAAACAGTTCGAGAGACTTCAATTCTGCCAAGGCGTCAGTAGCCACTGGCACTACAATAGGCTGGTTTACGTGAAATGATGAAACCACTTTTGGCAGAAATTGCTGACGAGTTCTCAACTCCGCTTTATCAGTATGGAAGATTAAATAGGGGCTTTTGTGAGACAAAGCCGCCAACTCAGATACCCGCCTTGCGGATGCCAAGGCCAACAACATGACTACTTTCCAAGTAAGGAATTTCAACTCAACCTTACGCAAAGGTTCGAACCAATGAGATTGCAGGAACTGCAATACCACATTAAGATCCCATGGTGCCACAAGAGGCACAAACAGAGGATGAATGTGCAGCATGCCTTTCACGAAGGTCTGAACTTCCGGAAGGGAGGCCAATTCTTTCTGAAAGAAGATTGATAAGGCCGAAATTTGTACTTTAATAGAGCCTAACTTTAGGCCCGCATCCACACCTGCTTGCAAAAAATGGAGCAAACGCCCCAGCTGAAATTCCTCCGTAGGAGCCATCTTGGATTCACACCAAGACACACATTTCCTCCAAATACGGTGGTAATGCTTTGCCGTTACTTCTTTTCTAGCCTGAAGAAGTGTGAAATTACTTCACTGGGAACACCCTTTCGGGCTAGGATTTGGCGTTCAACCGCCATGCCGTCAAACGCAGCCGTGGTAAGTCTTGATACACGCACGGTCCTTGTTATAACAGGTCCTCCCATAGAGGAAGAGGCCAGGGATCTTCTATGAGCAACTCCTGAAGATCTGGATACCAGGACCTCTTTGGCCAGTCTGGAACAATGAGTATCGCCTGAACCTTTGTTCTTCTTATAATCTTTATCACCTTTGGAATGAGTGGAAGTGGAGGGAACACATAGACCGACGGAAACACCCACGGTGTCACTAGGGCGTCCACCGCTATTGCTTGAGGGTCCCTCGACCTGGAACAATATCTCTGAAGTTTCTTGTTGAGGCGGGACGCCATCATGTCTATTTGAGGAATTCCCCAATGACTTGTCACTTCTGAAAAGACCTCTTGATGAAGACCCCACTTTCCTGGATGGAGATTGTGTCTGCTGAGGAAGTCTACTTCCCAGTTGTCCACTCCTGGAATGGAAACTGCTGACAGAGCGCTTGCATGTCTCTCCGCCCAGCAAAGAACTTTCGTGGCCTCGGCCATCACCGCTCTGCTCTTTGTTCCGCCCTGGCGGTTTATGTACGCCACTGCTGTTATGTTGTCTGACTGGATCAAGACAGGCAGAAGATGTTCCGCTTGAAGAATGCTGTTGTAAATGGCCCTTAATTCCAGAACGTTTATGTGCAGACAAGCTTCCCGGCTTGATCATTTTCCCTGAAAATTTCTCCCATGTGTGACTGCTCCCCAGCCTCAGAGACTTGCATCTGTAGTCACAAGGATTCAATCCTGAATCCCGAACCTGCGTCCCTCCAGAAGGTGAGAACTGTGCAGCCACCACAGGAGGGAGATCCTGGTCCTGGAAGATAGGATTATTTTCCGGTGCATGTCCAGGTGAGACCCGGACCACTTGTCCAACAGGTCCCACTGAAACACCCTGGCATGGAACCTGTCATACGGAATGGCCTCGTAGGCCGCCACCATCTTCCCCAGCAACCGAGTGCATTGAAGAATCGACACTCTTGCCGGTTTCAGAATCTGTTTTACCATGTTCTGTATTTCCAGAGCCTTTTCCCCTGGAAGAAAAACTCTCTGTAATTCTATATCCAGAATCATACCCAGGAACGACAGCCGTGTCGTTGGAACCAACTGTGATTTTGGCAAGTTTAGGAGCCAACCATGTTGTTGCAGAATCGTCAGTGAGAGCGCAACGTTTTTCAGCAATTGCTCCTTGGATCTCGCCTTTATGATGAGATCGACCAGGTACGGGATAATTGTGATTCCCTGCTTGCGCAGGAGATCCATCATTTCCGCCATAACCTTGGTGAAAATCCTCGGAGCCATGGACAGACCAAACGGCAACGTCTGAAATTGGTAATGACAATCCTGAACAGCAAACCTCAGGTAAGCCTGATGTGGAGGATATATGGGGACGTGTAAGTAGGCATCCTTTATGTCGACCGACACCATAAGATCCCCCTCCTCCAGACTGGAGATTACTGCTCGGAGAGATTCCATCTTGAATTTGAATTTTTTTTTAAAGAAATTAATAATAATAATAATAATTTTATTTATATAGCGCTCTTTCTCCAACAGGACTCAAGGCGCTTTACAGACATCAAAAACAATGCACATGATACAGAGGATTTGAGTAATACAACAATAGACAAGCAACACAGACATAAAAGAAAAATCTTAAGTCCACAGAAAGCATAATGCAGGATTGGTGAAGGCATTTTGGGTAATAACTTCCAAGGGTTGTGTATTCCACCCTTATAGGTACCAAGTGCAGCAGCCATCTTGGGCGCTAAGCGTAGGATTACCCAGGTGGAATAGTCTACCCCTAGAAGAGATGACACAAAATGGGGGTGATTTCAGAGTCCTACAGTTTAGAGTAGGGTTCCAACAAAACCACAAGGTCCATGTATTTTTTCATCCCATCCACAAGTGTACCATATGGGGCAGCCATGTTGGGCGCACTTTGAAGGTTACACTGTGGGAGGTGAGCCATGCAAGGGCCAAGTTCATATATGGGAAAACTGATGCTTAAGTAATAGTATGATGTACCCTGCATGTAGGGCACAATGGAAAGGTGTGCAATCAGTGGAGGTAAACATTACAGGAGGGATTTTAGGTTCAGAATCGGTCTGACTGAGCCATCCGGCTTCAGGACCACGAACAGACTCGAATAAAAGCCCTCCCCCTGTTGTGACGGGGGTACCGTGACAATGACTTGATTTTGACACAGCTTTAGTATTGCAGCGCATACTACTTCCCTTTCTGGAAGAGAAGCTGGCAGGGCCGATTTGAAAAATCGGTGAGGGGGCACGTCTTGAAACTCCAATTTGTACCCTTGGGTTACTATTTCTAATATCCAAGGATCCAGGGCCGAGTGAACCCAGACCTGACTGAAGAGTTCGAGACGTGCCCCCACCGGTGCGGACTCCCGCAGAGGAGCCCCAGCGTCATGCGGTGGATTTGGTAGAAGCCGGAGAGGACTTCTGTTCTTGGGAAATTGCCACAGCATGTGACCCCTTTCCCTTTCCTCTCGCAGCAAGGAAGGAAGACCCTTGTCCTTTTTTGTATTTATTGGGCCGAAAGGACTGCATCTGATAGTGGGGCGTTTTCTTTTGTCGGTCAGGAACATAAGGTAAAAATGATGACTTACCCGCGGTAGCAGTAGATACCAGGTCAGTGAGGCAGTCACCAAACAAGACACAACCGTTAAACGGTAGAGACTCCATAGGCTTCTTAGAGTCAGCATCAGCATTCCATTGATGAATCCACAATGCCCTCCTAGCTGAGACTGCCATGGCATTGGCCCTTGATCCCAAAAGGCCAATATCCCTTGCAGCTTCTTTTAAATATGCTGCAGCGTCCCTGATATGACCCAAAGTCAAAAGCACGCTATCCCTGTCCAGGGTATCTATCTCAGATGACAAGTTATCTGCCCACTTTTCAATAGCGCTACTCACCCATGCCGAAGCAACAGCAGGCCTGAGTAGCGAACCTGTAGTGACATAAATCGATTTTAGTGTATTTTCCTGCTTACGATCCGCGGGATCCTTTAGGGCTGCCATGTCCGGAGACGGAAGCGCTACCTTTTTGGACAGACGCGATAGAGCTTTGTCCACCGTGGGGGTTGACTCCCACTTTTCCATGTCCCCAGAGGGGAACGGATATGCCACTGGAATTCTTTTGGGAACCTGTACCTTCCTGTCAGGATTTTCCCAAGCCTTTTCAAAAAGAGCGTTCAGTTCATGAGAGGGAGGAAACGTTACCCCAGGTTTCTTTCCTTTAAACATACAGACCCTTGTATCAGGAACAGCAGGGTCCTCCGTGATATGTAATACGTCTTTTATCGCCACAATCATGTACTGAATGCTCTTAGCCAGTTTAGGATTCAATCTGGCATCACTATAGTCGACACTGGAATCAGAGTCCGTGACGGTATCTGTATCTGCTATCTGGGTAAATGCACGTTTCTGTGACCCCGAAGGGGTCTGAGCTTGCGACAATGCATCCTCCATGGATTTCCTCCATGTCTGGTTCTTAGACTCAGATTTATCTAATCTCTTAGTCAACCGAGTCACATTGGCATTCAAAACACTCAACATATTTACCCAATCAGCCGTCGGCGGTGCCAACACAGTCACTCCCACAGCCTTTTCTGTCCCCACTCGAGCCTCCTCCTGGGAAGGGCACTCAGTCTCAGACATGTCGACACACGCGTACCGACACCCACAACCACACTGGGGCTATAGGGGACAGACCCACAGCAAAGCCTGATAGAGAAACACAGAGGGAGTTCTGCCAGCTCACAACCCAGCGCCTATCCCGGTACTGAAGTGAGTGATATACTGCCCAGACCTGTTAGCGCTTTTAAATTCAATAAAATAGCCCCAAATCACTTGTCCCCCTCCCGTTTTGTACCCTGTAACTTGTACAGTAGTGTGGGAGGCCAGGCTCAGCGTCTCTGCAGCTGTGAAGAGAAAATGGCGCTGGTCAGAGCTGTGAGGGCTAAGCCACGCCCCCTTAATGGCGCGCTTCAGTCCCGCTTATTTTTACATATTTATACTGGCGGGGGTCTGTATTTAGTGCCCAGGCACTGTATACACTTGTGCCATTCGCTATTGAGGTTTTATGCTGCCCAGGGCGCCCCCCCTGCGCCCTGCACCCTGCAGTGCCGTTTTGTTTGTGGGAGCATGGCGCGCAGCGCGGTACCTCAAAAGCCATCTGAAATCTTCTGCCGTCACTGAAGTCTTCTGATCTTCTTCTACTCACCCGGCTTCTGATTTCTGGCTCTGCAATGGGGTTGACGGCGCGGCTCCGGGAACGAGCATCTAGGCGTACCTACCGATCAGACCCTCTGGAGCTAATGGTGTCCAGTAGCCTAAGAAGCAGAGCCCTGAAACTCACAGAAGTAGGTCTGCTTCTCTCCCCTCAGTCCCACGATGCAGGGAGCCTGTTGCCAGCAGGTCTCCCTGAAAATAATAAACCTAACAAAAAGTATTTTTTCTGAGAAACTCTGGAGAGCTCCTCAGTGTGCATCCAGTCTCACTGGGCACATAATCTAACTGGAGTCTGGAGGAGGGGCATAGAGGGAGGAGCCAGTTCACACCCCTTTTAAAGTCTTAAAGTGCTCATGTCTCCTGCGGATCCCGTCTATACCCCCATGGTTCTTGAAGCATCCCCAGCATCCTCTAGGATGTATGAGAAAAGATGCTTTACCCATAGAGAATTATATCTTCATGTAGTAAGTTCAACATTTTCTAAAAAGCCAGAGAATACTGCATTAATGATAAGCTAGCATAAGCTTTCTTCCTTTTCATAGCCGGCTGGTCACCATGTTGTTACAAACTAAATTGCCTTAACGTGTAGTTTCCCATTATTTTATGCTAATGACACAATTTGTGAATGCACTCTGGCGACACATAAGGATTACTTGTAATCTATATAATACTATGCTAAAAAGCCAGAGCACCAGCCACTCCAGCGATTATAAACACACTGAAATTAGATTTTAAAGGATGTCAATGTTACATAGTATTAAATAGAAAAGCAAAACTGTCATGTTAGCAAGGCTCTTCCGCTTATGAATTGTTTTCCAGTGACATGCCATTAAATTCACTTTAACCAGGCCTTATTGATAGGAGGGAACCAAAAATTATAACAAGCAAGAGATCCAGAGGTACATTAAGAGATCAGATCTACAAGTAAAGATCATCCCAAACAGGAACAGTAAACAGTGCCCCTTCCAACCTGGCCTTCAACTGAATTTGAGGAAGCAGCTGAGACCAACTGAATATGAAGACTAAAAACAACAGAACAGCCAGTGCAATGAGAAACAATGACCACTCCTGGGAACGGTCGTCATAGAGGGGGAGCTTGGGATTTAGTCGCAACATCAAACAATCTACAGCATGCGTCTTCAACCTGTGGCCCTCCAGCTGCTGTGAAACTACACATCCCACCATGCCCTGCCACAGTTTTGCTATTAAGACATGCTGAAACTGATGCAGGGCATGCTAGAATATGTAGTTTCACAACAGCTGGAGGGCCACAGGTTAAAGACCCATGATCTACAGGATGTCCATAATTAAACTTCCCCTATTAAGATCCTTCTGTAGCTTGACCTAACAACCAGAATGTCACTAAATTTGGTAGGGCAACTAATTAGGACATGAGAAGCACGATTCCACAAAAACTATATAAAAATAAATAAAGTGCAAAAAAGTTGCCAATTTGATACGTATCTTGTTTCAGATGCTAATTCAATATTCAATGTGAAAATGAGCAATTAAAACAAACAAAATAAAATGGGTCTGGCTAAAAGCTCAGTCAGACAGTAGAGACTGCTATAGTAGTGAGCATTATTATCAGCTGAGAGCAATAATGAAGTATTTGTAGATTCAGTCTGTATCACACATTTTTTAGCGTGACACCGCCGTACGCCTTCTGTTCTATGCATTATAAGGAGGACATCTCTGATTTTTAGATTCAAAATTCACAGGAACGGGAGTGGAATCAAGACTCTAGACCATGCTGCATTGGGAGATTACAATCATTAAAGGGGCCACAATAAAACTTGCTTAAACATAATATATACAATTAACCAGTGGGAAAAACCTTGCAGATCTGTTAAAATGTCCCTTTGGACACCGCAGTGTGGGCAGTGCTACAAAGCAGGATGCATCATCTCCGCAGGTGTAGCCATCCAATGTAGCAACACATTTACCACCTCTGCAGCAACACCATCACAACCTCATAGAAGACATCCTCCTACATGTCACTGTACTCTCTCAATGTGATTGCTACTATGTACGGTCATTAGTCGTGTCGTCACATAGCAGAAATTTAATGCAGAGAATAATTGTAGCCTCTGTGACATCACATTTAGAATAATTATTGTACTTCAGATGTGTAAATAAATGTGGGCTTTGCGCACAAAAGTTTGCTTCAAAGTCCCATGGGGACAGGTTTCAATCCTCAGAGAGAAGTGGAGAAGTTGCCTACGGCAATCCGTTTATGGAATTTGGTAAATGATAGCTAGATGCAGATTGGTTGCTATGTGCAACATCTCCATTTACGTCTCTCTCTTGTGTTTGATACATTTCCCCTCCAGTCTGGCTCTATGGGACTGAAAATAAATTATACCAAAGTCGCTGAATTGCAACAGAAATCAGACATCTTGTTAGCAGGCAATTCATTCCTTTACTTTTGGTTTAAATAAAAACCATTGCTAAAATCATTGTCTGAGCATTATTCCATAATCGAATGTACCATGACTTTAATAAAGTGTGGAGATGAATTAAAAAATGCACGTACCTGGTCTAGAAGCTGTAGTCTGAGCAGAGCAGAACTACAGCAGTGAGCGGGAATGCGCTTGGTGGCAATCTTGTAATATAATGATTCTATTATCGAGGCTGAGAGCTCTGCAGCCATTTCTCTGCAAAAACACACGCTTATCAGCTAATATGATTGGTCGCCAGGCTGCCTGCTCTGTCCAAATGAGTAATTCCTACATGTGTCAGGTGCAGAATAAAACTGGTAGAGAAAAGTCTCTATGAGGAAGAAAAAAAAACCACCACCAGGGTGGCGTCCGGTCTAGGGCACACAGCAATGGACCGCTGTGACACCAGTGCGGCGCCAGCCATCAGCGGTTTTGCCGTTCCATGCTGTTACCGATAGCCATACGGATCAGGTCCCTTGCTGGGAAACTCCCTACATGTCATCATCTGACGGTCAACTGACGGCTATTATTACGGAGAATAAATATTCCAACAAGTCTGTCTTTTAATTACCATTGTGGCAGCAACTACCAATCTTTACATTCTCCCCGTGCAAATGCATACAGGACTCTGCATTACATCTCAGGAATCAGCACGAGGGTAACTATTATTACTTGCTTTGCTTCTAATAATTTTATTGTGGAGCCATCTGTGGACATTTTATTTGATTCCACACTGGGACGCCAGTGTTAGAATCGATTGTTGCTCTTTGTATAGAGCCTCTTTCACTTAAGATATCCGATCTGCATTTTAGATACAGTGTATGCTGTTTAAACAGCACGTTTATAAAAGTTAGATACAGTGTTTCTATTTACACTTGCAAGAGGTGAAATACCTCCGGTTTTTATACTGCTATATATATATATATATGTATTGTTTGTCTTATTTACTTTGTTTTGTGTCATTAACTGTTTTATAAAATATTTTTCACTATAAAAAAGGTCAAGTTTCATTGAGTCAATCATTCTCCTTGCTAGACTGCACTTAATTAATCAATCAATCAATTCAAAGTGATTTTTGGTGCGCAGAGCATTTCTTTCTCCTTTGTATTTCAATTAGTTGTTCAGCCTAACCAGCTGTTTTTGCTCAGCAGCCCTAGAGATCACAATTTTCACTGATTACCATCTGGTAAATTACTACCATACATTATTTTAGCGCCAGATATATATACAGTTTGAGATTTATCTCTAGCTGTAGGTATATATAATTCCTACATGTGTCAGGTGCAGAATAAAACTGGTAGAGAAAAGTCTCTATGAGGAAGAAAAAAAAACCACCACCAGGGTGGCGTCCGGTCTAGGGCACACAGCAATGGACCGCATGTAGCCCTCAGGTTGTTCATGGCTGCTGTAAACACACTGCTTGTTCTTGATATCTTTATTACTCATCGTTGCCTCAGTGTTATGTTTCCTACAAATTGAAAATTATATACAGTTCCTCTACTGAGTATTTGAACTCTGGGCCTACTTACATGAAAATGTCTGCTGTTTTGCGAAGAAAGTCCTGCTCCTGTTGACTGGACTCAGCATTCATACTCTGTTCTATTACAGAAACCAAGGGCTCAATGACACTAAATACCAGCGGACTGTCAGACTGCTTCTTCACAAACACGTCAACTAAGTCTAGCACCTGTACAAAATAAGAACTATAATTGAGAAAGCAAATGGAGCAATGACTGAATTATGTTTTCACCATCAAGAGGACACCAGATCTTATCATAAGGGGGTCTATTCATGAAGTAGTGAAAAGGGTGGAGAAGTGGCCTATGGCAACCAATCAGCATTGAAGTAGCATTTATTATTTGCATACTATACAATTGTACGGAGCAGCTGATTGGTTGCCATGGACAACTTCTCCACAAGCTCACTTCTCCACTATTTTCACTGCTTCATGAATAGACCGGTCACTATTCAGTTAACATATCTGAAAACGCAAATACCCCACAAAGCAGATTAAATGTCCCTGATCTTTAGAACCAGAGAGCAACGTCAAGTAAAAGCAAACATATTGAGCATTCATTTGGTGATCTGTAGTAAATATCGTTGAACAGCTTAATGGTTTATCATATCATATTCTAGCCAATAGTATTAAATTAAGGCAATGGCATTAAATATAAGGAACTAATCATCAACAATACACACTAAACAAAGTCAAAGGCTGGAGCTTTATTGCCAACCACAGGACGTCAGAGCAACCGCAGTTGATAGTATGCTAAGTTTACATCACGTTTACTAGAACACATTAAATATAAGCAGGTATAGAGCCACTTAATAAAAAAAAAAAAAAAAAAATCATGTGTTTCTGGAAATCTAATATTCCATAGACAAAGTATTACTGAAAAAAAAACCAAAACAATGGTGAATAAGGTGTTTACATAGTGGTTTCAGGACTAATTTAAATCATTCTGCAACAGCCCCCTAGAATGGCCTCATACAAGGAAGTGGACAAGCTTCTGAAACGCCACTTAAATAAAACATGCTCTAAGAGGTTTTTCTTCACGGTTTCATCAGTCTCCGAGTGCTGGCTGCGTTCTGGTTTGCATGTTACTGTGGGCAAGTTCCCAGAAGGAGGGAACCAGAGCGAGCTGCTTGCTATGAAGACAGGAGTGCCGAGGCAACAAGTCGAATAGATAAAAAAAAATATATATATATATATATATATATATATTTGTAGGAATAACGACGCAGCACTCAGACTGATAACACGAATAAAGCGTGTCATAAAGATGTTAACGTGTCAAGGACATGCTCCTTTTCTTCATAACGTTCTGAAGAAGGGGAGCACGAAACGCTGTATTCATGTTATCAGTCTCCGAGTGCCACCTCATTATTTCTACAAATGTATTAGGGGCACCATTCCCAGTGTAGGGCAAAGGAGCAAGTTAGCACTGGAGGGCTGCAGGAGTGCCAGGGCATTGTGGGAGATATAACATTTATTTATTATTTTTCTTTATATTTCAAAGGCAATTATTGGATACCTTGGTCTTAAAATCCTTCCGTAAGATTTTCTCCTCACGGATTTTGGCCTTTGCATCCTTTTTTGCTTGAATGCGCTTTTTCTGCTCCGCAAACAATGCAGAAAGATTTTCATCAAGAGCCATCATGGTCTCATCATCCAAGTCATCGTCACTGTCTTCGGCCTGCTAGTATATATAAACAACAAACTTGTTTACCTCTCACATAACAGATAATTCTTTAATTTATACATCCACACCATCCGCTAATGATTTTTACAATTATTAAAAATTTACCGGAGCTTTGCCTGCTTGTAAAACAGTCATTAGCTGTTTACGGAACACCTCATTCACATCTTCAACTGATGCTGCTTCATCATCATCACTATCTTTGTTTTCTTCCTCTTCTTCATTATCTTCTTCACTCTCCTCACAGCTGTCCTCATCTGAGCTGCTCTCCATTTCCTTTCAGACGACAAAACAGTTGTTTTCCTTTAAATAGCTGAATTTTACTTGTTTGTCACTGAAAACTCATTTAAATATATTTGGGAAGAAACCAAAAAGTTGAAGCATTTTCCAAGGTGTCGGACTACGTGCACAGTGGTGGGGTGCCACGTAGATGTCAGTGCTGGTGGTCATAGCAGAATGCTCATTAGAGACTGTATTGCCACATACAATCAGCTTTCTCTGTGCAGTATGACATAGCAGCAATCGGAGGACAAATATATGTATGGTGTGGCAGTCGCCATGGGTTACGGTAATTCCTCAACGTCACGTGTCATGACTACGCATTCTGTGTGCCCTTGGTTAACTATGCCTATGGTCCTGTGAGTAATAACCCGGCCGTGACCATAATGTGAATTGTTATAGTGCTCCCAAAATGACTATTTCATGATTGTCTGTGTGGTACGAATTGCTAGTTACAAAACTGTATCTGCATTGTTTAAGATACTTTGTGGCCAGAGTGGCGAGGTGTTAACTAAGAAACTTTTGAAGGCTAAACTTCCTTGGAAATGTTTGCTTTTCACAGTAGGGGGGGTGCTTGTTCAAGCCTTTTGACACATTCAGGCAGGCTGGAAGAGGGTCAGCTACAAGGGAGTAGCTCCATGCTAGGACTGGTCCGATCTTGCCTGCCACATGTGATCTCCCCCACACAGATCACCCAAATCTCAGACTAAGATAATTTCGGCTTTGGACGTTTTATTTCTTTATATTTACATGAAGTCAATCTGTGCACATCATAACTTTATGTCTTGTTTATTTACCTGTTTTCCTTTGTAATTTGTCCCTGGAGATATTTTCTCAATAAATCCTAAAAATGTATCAGTGTTATCGCTATGCTCTATGAATTCACGTGCCTGGAGAGGCCCATGCTACATGTGTAATAACGGTGGATTTTTAAGTGTGCTGTGAGTATCTGGTGATCGCAATACTCTTCATGGTGGTAGTTCAAGTAAAACCCACACCACGACTGCCCACCTGCGGCGTCAGGGTGACGTATAGGATCACAGGCTGGCCCGCGGTGATGTGACACGTGGTATGCTCCTCACTAGGAATTAGGTCCCATGACCACTCATATTTGTAGAGCAGTACAGATATCCTGGCGTTCAAACTTAGAAAAACTCATAGGGTAAAATGTTTCATATTACAAATAGAAAACAAATGAAAGACATCAAACACACTTGGCTATTGGTGGATTTCTTTGGGTGCTTTTCTTCAGTTACAATAACTGCACTTTCCTCATTCTGCTCTTCTTCTGGGTCAAAAACCTGGGTTTAAAGAAAAAGACAAATGATGGAATGAGTACTGGATAACACTGTACATCAGAGCACAAATGGACATAAAGGATCCAGTGCCATAGGTTCTTTTTTTTCTTTACACAAGTAAATCTTACTGAAAATTTTTAGTGCATGGGCTAGTATAAAAAATTGAGTTATCCCCTTAAAATGAGTCTCAAGACTAAGCAGTAAATGTATGTTACCAGCATCGTGCCGATATGACTCTCCCGCTTCGCCTATTTACAGAGCCGAAGCAGGAAGCACTAGCGCCGAGGTGTATTACCATCTCATTTGCCGGAGTGGAGTTGTTTAAATTTCCCCCCCCCCCCCGGCGATGCCCGTCAGCGCATCGGCATAGTGCTGATGCGCAGTATCTTTTCCTCCCGGCCAACTCCACTAAGCATGAGCGAGATCTCGCTACTATCACGAGATCTCCCATGCAGCCGGCAGCCGCTACAGCCAAGGACAGAGCTGTCCCTGCTGTAGTGAATGAGCAACTACACCTGCAGCTGTTGGAATGGTCCACTGCCCTGAATATCAGCGTGCTATCTTGTAAATAGCAGCACCGATATAGACAGGGGCTAGTCACCTTGCATACACCGCCAGAGTCATACATAGGGAAGACGCGGTGTAGCACTTCTCTCCCATAACAGAGGATCATATATTTAACCCTAAGTATATTGGTGGTACTACTCCAAGACTTTCCAAAGAAAGACTTCCATTTAGGAGAACTGATATCCTAGTCAAGATCCCTCGACCAGCTTTCAGTGAATTTTGGTATTGTAGAAAAACAATTCTCAATTAAGAATTTAGATAAATTCGATAATATTTGGGAGGAAGAGTTCTGAGACATCACCAGTTTCACAGAAGGCATCAAATCCCAAGTCCCCGCATAGCGAAGGTCTCTGGACATAAGGAAGTATTTAACCTGTAAATGTCCCCATAGCTTATTTGGG
Organism: Pseudophryne corroboree; assembly: GCF_028390025.1. Taxonomy (NCBI): domain Eukaryota; kingdom Metazoa; phylum Chordata; class Amphibia; order Anura; family Myobatrachidae; genus Pseudophryne; species Pseudophryne corroboree. The sequence continues at coordinate 450,281,645 of NC_086445.1, read as the reverse complement.
AGAGATGCCATAGTTTGTATTACTTTTACATATACAAACAAATTGATTAAAAAGCATTTAGAAATGTCACATACATTCAAGATCAGCTGTAAGGCATTCTTTGTCAAGAACGGGCAAATCTTCTTGAATACATTCCTAGAGACAACTCGGAAGAGTCTACTTGGTTGGGAAAAGAGAGACAGGAGAATTTCCACCATCACCTCCACCCACTCTGGCTCCTGTTGATCTGTCAAGAGAAACAAAAAAGACAGTGTGAGGTTAAAGCGCGGTCAATATATGATGGGGGTGTTGCACAATCCTCTCTACACTCTAGATAATGTTGTGCAAGAAAATTCTAGGAAATCTAGTTTCTGGAGATACTACCCAGTCTTAGACCACATTTCTTTACCATTCTAGTGGTGGGTTTGAAGAGCAGCTGAACCTCCCGGGCATGACTGCATAGTTTTATGAATAGAGTTGCTGCCACATGATCAGCTTATGAGATATTTGCATTATTGAGCAGGTGCACCTAATCAAGTGGCCGCTGAGCGTATATGTTTATTAGGTTTCAATAAATGGACAGGAAATATATTTTTACAGATTTAAGTAACAGACGCTCTCCATTTAACTTAATATACTCTCGAGCAAACGGTCATATTAAGAATGGAGATGCTTAGTGGATATACCACAATAGAACTGCGCTCAACCCCTAAGGTGTGTGTGTTTAGCTAATGAATGCACATCAGATGTAATAAAGGATAATGTATGAACAGACCCAAATATGAGTTTGCACTTGTATATAGAAATCACAAAAATAACAATATGATGCCACTGTATTTATTGTATACTGGCCAATCTAAAGGTGTGCGGTTAATGCCCAGGGTGGGCGATATTGTCTCTTATAAAGTTCATGCAGGTTATAATACAGACTGCGGCGTCCCGCACATCTGCTGTTGAAAGTCTTTAGGAAAAAAATAATAACAACAATTGCTGGTGTTGGTAAAAAATCTTTAAAACCTTCACGATGCCCTGAGCTTACGGTGGTGGCATAAGTGGGGTAAAAAAGGGGGTCTCAGGACTGGTTTCCCCTCTCTGTCCCTGCTGCCCATGGTGCGTACTTGTTCAGACACCCCCGGGTGCAGGTCGGTCAGAGAGGTGGAACTGTCTAGCAGTGGGGAAAGGATTCAGATGCCGCTCTGCAGAGCGGCTAGCTGCGCCTCTCCCACTGCTTACAGAGAACTCACCTGTCGCCCGCTCCAGCCGCAAGCCGCGCTCAGTCACCGGCTTCCTCCGCTGTCTGGTATCCTAGCAGCGCTGCTGGCTTCCGGGTTGGTCCGGTCACGTGACCGGGTCTTTTCGACGTGGGAAAGAGTCTTCCTGATGAAGTCTTTGAATCTGTAGTGGTTCTTTCTTTGTAGTTCCTCCAACGCGTTTCAACCTTTCGGTCTTCCTCTGGGAGTGCTTGAAGTGTCTAGATTGACATGATTTGTATGTTTCTGAGGGGGCTATACCAGTTCTGATTGGATGAAGAATTGTATCACTGATTTGGCCTCTGACCTGTTTATCAAACCAGCACCTTGAGTACAGCGTTTGGGAACCTCTGTATTATACACATATGCAGAACGTATCTCGTCAAAAACTGGGAGACACAGTGGGGCGACGTGGTCGCATGTGCTCTGACCACGCCAGTTAAGTAGTGTTGAGTGACTGAAACATGGGAGTTTACGTAACACCACAACGGAAGTGCTGAAAATGTTTTTTTAAACAATGGAAAAATGACAGTACTGATATGTGAAGGCACATTTTACTGACTGAACAGTAAATATTAGGTATTACAATGAATAAGGCACACAAACAGAATAATCACAGAAATGAAACGCATTGTACAGCATTTGCATATGGTGCAGTTGTTCTAGTAATCACAGAACTGTCACAAACCTTCAGCTTGCTTTTTCTTTTTGCCTTTTTTACTCAAAGCTTTATCCAGGCAATTCTGGATGTCATTTAGCAGATCCACACTCTCCTCAGGTGTCTAAATAAAAGAAAACCTGTTACAGAAAAGGAAATAACTGACACAGTATTATCAGATGGAAAAAGTAATGTCATGTCTTCCAACAGCAGCATTTACCTGGAAGGAAAACTTTTACAAATCTGAACATAAAAGTGCAATATTAGTTTAATCTGCTGCGCCAGTCTATTAAATGAACCCCCTCCTGCTATATATTTATAATGAGTTGGTGGCTTATAAATTGCGGATAATAGCTGTGAAGTGCAGCTGGTGCAACAATGTGTAATGTTAGCTTCACAGAGCAAAATTAGGATTTTTATTACCTACCGGTAAATCCTTTTCTTGTAGTCCATAAGGGATATCGGGGAGACTTAGTATGATGGGTATAGGCGGGGTCCAAAGGAGCCGGTGCACTTTAAATTTCTTCACTGGGAGTGCTGGCTCCTCCCCTCTATGCCCCCTCCCACAGGCAATTATAGGTAAAACAGTGCCCGAAGGAGAAAGGACATAAATGAGAGAAGGAGCATGAGTGGTGAGATTTATACACCAGCACACCACTAACATAAAACCAACCAGCAACGGCTAGTAACCAAACAGCAACAGCTGAACAGGTAACCACAGAACCTGCAGAAAAGTCAATGCACTGAGGCGGGTGCCCAATATCCCTTATGGACTATGAGAAAAGGATGTACCGATAGGTAATTAATATCCTATTTTCCCTAGCATCTATAAGGGATATTGGGGAGACTTCGTACGATAGGGACATCCCAAAGCTTCCAGAACAGGCAGGAATGTGCGGAGACTGCTGCAGTACCACCTGCCCAAACTCTGTATCCTCTTTGGCCAGGGTATCAAACCTGTAGAACTTCACAAAGGTGTTCTTCCCCGACCAGGTAGCAGCTCGGCATAGTTGCAAAGCTGAGACTACACGGGCAGCCGCCCAGGAAGACCCCACCAATCTTGTAGAATGGGCCTTCAGAGACTGTGGAACAGGTAAGGCTGCCGTCCTGTTGGATAGTAAGCCTAAGCCAACGAGCAATGGACTGCTTTGAAGCAGGGCAACCCTTTTTGAATCCGTCTTTCTGATCCGAGCCGTTCTCTTGACATAGATCGTCAAGGCTCGCACCGCATCAAATGCCTCCGGAGGAGCAGAGGTGCCAGAACCTGACGGAACAACAATAGGCTGATTCAAGTGGAATGCAGAGACGACCTTCAGCAGGAACTGCTGCCTAGTCCTGAGCTCTGCTCTGTCCTCGTAAAAGACCAAGTAGGGAATGTTACACGATAAGGCCACCAATTCTGAGACACGCCTGGCAGAAGCCATGGTCAGTAACATCACCATCTTCCACGTGAGGTACTTGTCTTCTACCGTCAGCAGTGGATGAAAGCAGGAGGACTGTAGAAACACCAACACAACATTCAAATCCCAGGGTGCTGTGGGCGGCACAAAAGGAGGTTGTATGTGAAGTACCCCTTACAAAAAGGTCTGAACTTCTGTCAACACTGCCAATTTCTTCTGGAAGAAGATGGAGAGAGCTGAAATCTTAATGGAACACAGACGTAAGCCCTTGTCCACACCAGCCTGTAGGAAACGTCCCAAGTTGAACTCCGCAGGCGGGTATGTGCGGTCCTCCCACCAAGAGACATATTTTCCAGATATGATGATAGTGTTTTGACGTCACAGGTTTCCGGGCCTGAACCATGGTAGCAATTACCTTTTTGAAAATGCCCTTGTGAGCTTGGATGTTCCGCTCAACCTCCATGCCGTCAAACGAAGTCACCGTAAGTCCGGGTAGACGAACGGTCCTTGTTGAAGATCTCTTCTTAGTGATAGAGGCCAAGGGTCTTCAACAGACATGTCCAGAATATCCGCGAACCAAGCCCTCCGGGGCAATCAGCAATGCCTGGACTCCTTGATTTCTGATTCACTTTAGCACCTTTGGGAGCAACGGATTCGGAGAAAACAAGTAGACCAGCCGGTAAGGCCAAGGCGACGTCAGTGTATCCACTGCCCTCGCCTGGGGGTCCCTGGTTCGGGAGTAATACCAAAGAAACTTCTTGTTGAGTCGGGAAACCATCATGTTTATCTGTGGGCAGCCCCACCAGTCGATGATCTGCTGAAACACCTGATGGTGGCGCCCCCCCCACTCTCCCGGCTGGAGATCGTGACGACTCAGGAAGTCCGCTTCCCAGTTGTCTAATCCCGGAATGAAGATTGCCGACATTACTTTTGCACCTGTCGCATGCAGGCCCTGCTTTTTGTACCTCCTTGCCGATTGATGTATGCCACTACCGTGATGTTGTCAGACTGTACCTGGATCGCGCGATCCCGGAGTAGAGGAGAGGCCAGAAGCAGAGTATTGTAGATCACCTGAAGTTCCAGAATGTTGATCGGAAGGAGGGCTTCGTGGGCTGACCACCTACCCTGGAACTGAGCCCCTTGGGTGACAGCTCCCCATCCTCTCAGAATGCAGGAGATTTGAAGACAGCAGCCACCACAGGAGGGAAATTCTGGCCTGAGGTGACAGCCGTCTCATCCGGTATATCTGAAGATGTAATCCGGACCACTTGCTCAGGAGATCCAATTAAAATGTTCTGGCATATCACCTCCCTTATTGGATCGCCTCGTATGAGGCAACCATCTTCCCCAACAATCTTATGCAAAGATGGATGGATATTCAAGCAGGTCGGAAAACCATGTGGACCATCTCCTGAAGTGTTCTCGCCTTGTCCTCTGAGCCACAGTATCCAGTAACATCCCCAAGAACAGGAGCTGATGAGTTGGCTCCAGGTGGGACTTCTGTAAATTGAGAATCCACCCATGGTGTGACAGAAGCTGGATAGTGCGGTCGATATGGAGATATAAAAGCTCCCTGGATCTTGCTTTTATCAGATGATCGTCCAGGTAAGGGACAACAATGACCCCCTGGACCCGGAGCTGGAGTATCATCACCGCCATCACCTTTGTGAACTCTCTCGGAGCTGTGGACAGGCCGAAGGGTAGCGCCTGGAACTGGTAGTGATCGTCCAGTAGGGTAAACCTCAGATAAGCCTGATGAGGTGGCCAAATCGGAATATAGAAATAGGCGTCCCTGATATCCAGGGAGACCATGAATTCCCGTTCTTCCAGGCCCGCAATCACTGCTTGCAAGGATTCCATTTTGAAATTCAAAACCTTTAGTTAAGGGTTCATGGACTTTAGATTCAAAATGGGCCTTCTCGAACAGTCCGGCTTCGGTACCACAAACAGGTTGAAGAAATAACCCGTTCCTCGTTGTTGTACATGTACTGGAACAATGACGTGGGACTGGACAAACTTTTGGATGGCCTGTTGCAACGTAACTTGCGTATCCACCCAAAGCTGGTAAGCTGGACTTGAAAAATCGTTGGGAAGGAGCACCGTCGAACTCCAGCTTGTAGCCCTGAGAAATGAGGTCCTTGACCCAGGTATCTTGGCAGGAACCATCCCAGACGTGGCTGAAGTGACACAGTCGAGCTCCCACCTCGAGATCCCCTTGTGGTGGGTGGGCACCGCCATGCTGAGGACTTAGTGGAAGCAGGACTGGTGTTCTGTTTCTGAGAACCGGAGTTTGTAGGTCTTCTTGTCTTACCTCTGGCGCATCTAGCCGCATTGGAGGCACCTCTGGCCCTAGATCGAAATCTGTTAGACCGAAAGGACTGAACAGACTGCCCCAGGTAGGAAAGCCTAGCCGGCGGGGGCATCAGACTGGAGAAACATGGATTTCCCCACAGTAACCTTAGAAATCCACGTATTCAACTGAACCCCGAAGAGCCATTCCCCAGAAAAGAGGAGAGATTCCACACTGCGCTTGAACTCTGCGTCCACTATCCATTGACGCAACCACAAGGCCCTGCGTGACGACACTGCCATGGCAGAGGTCCTAGCATTAATATTGCCCATCTCCTTGAGCGAGTCACACAGAACGCGTGCAGTGTCCTGAATGTGCTTCAGGAGAGTCACCGTACTGACCAGAGGCATATCCCTGGAGAGGCCTTCCTGAATTTGAGAAGCCCAAGTGTGAATGGCATGGGTCATCCAGCAACTCGCTATGACCGGCCTTTGCGATGCACCTGCTGCTGTGTAGACAGACTTTAGTGTAGTCTCTATTTTTCTGTCCCCAGGGTCCTTTATGGTAAAGGAGCCCGGGGCAGGCAGCACCGCCTTCTTAAGACAGTCGAGAGACTGATACGTCAACCCCCGGGGGTTCTTGATTACTATTGAAACCTATGATTACTGTCCTTTATAGGACACAGATTGTGTACAATAGCGGCTCTCCCCCTTTGCTACACCCTGTACCAGTTTTCCAGCGTTTACTGAGTGTCAGGAAGAGCTGCGTGTCCCTGCTGCTGCAAGCACAGAAAGGCGCCAAAATACCGCTGGTCCCGCTCTGAGGTAGCTCCCCCCCCCCCCCAACGGTACAGTGTTTTTTATACTGGCAATGTCTCCCAAATAGCTTAAAAACATCACACAAGTGATAGTTTAAGCCACCGCTACCCAGTGTACACAGGGGGCTATAGCGGGTCCACCCCAGGAGGGTCCCGTATGCCTCACCTGCGTGTCAGCTGCACTTTGAACCGCCCCCCCTCACCGGGGCCCATGGGTTTGTACTCACCACTGTCACCTTCAGGCTATTGTGGCATGCTGCGATTGCGACAGCTAAGGTGCAGTGCTTAGCTGTACAAATAACCTCTCAGGACGGTGGTCCTGCAGCGGGGAAGCGGCTCTGATACCTCACAAGGCCGGTGACCGTCACCCCCTGAACTCCCATGGTGCAAGTATGCTGTTGCCCAAACAGAATACCGAAAATAATAAAGATTGAAAAGAAAACTGAGGAAAACTCTCTGGAGCTGCAGAGATGTGCATCCTCTCCTGAAGGCACTTTTTTTTAAACTCCCTGTGGAAGGGGGCATAGAGGGGAGAAGACAGCACACCCAGTGAAGAAATTTAAAGTGCACCGGCTCTTTTGGACCCCGCTATACCCCATCGTACTAAGGGGGTAATTCCAAGTTGATCGCAGCAGGATTTTTTTTTAGCAGTTGGGCAAAACCATGTGCACTGCAGGGGAGGCAGATATAACGTGCAGAAAGAGTTAGATTTGGATGTGGTGTGTTCAATCTGCAATCTAATTTGCAGTGTAAAAATAAAGCAGCCAGTATTTACCCTGCACAGAAATAAAATAACCCACCCAAATCTAACTCTATCTGCACATGTTATACCTGCCTCCCCTGCAGTGCACATGGTTTTGCCCAACTGCTAAAAAAAATCCTGCTGCGATCAACTTGGAATTACCCCCTAAGTCTCCCCAATATCCCTTATGGATGCTAGAGGACGTTCATGTCAACAAAGCTACTGTGACTTTGGCATGTGTACAGTTGCAGGAAAAACTAAGGATCTTGGTATGGATATATATGGAATTGGGGGTTGCATGTATGCAATAGCCCATGGAATGGAGACTATATACATGTGAGTAAGCAGTGTGCTTTAAAGAGTATATTTTTGTTTAAATTACAAAAAGGATAATGTACTCGACATAAACTGGACACCCAAAAGACCTAATTGACATTAATCTGAACTAAATGAATAAAGTTATTAGACATGCTTTAACCTTAAAGAGATGAATTCCAACTAATAGCAACAACTGCTGATAGGCTGACAGTTCCATACTATTTGATTTCTTTGTTTTCTTTTGGAGATCATCCACATAATGCAGCATTCTGCAAAAAAGGATAAAAAAAAAAACTAAGGCGATAAAGGACAAAGGCAACGGAGTACAGTCAATATATATACCAGTATTTTTAAATAATTAATCAGAATGATTCTGCAAGTGTAACACGGTTTACTCTTACACTAGTAAACAAAGTTCAACTATTCATTTACTTTACGCATTCACAGGACCCGTTCCGCGCCTGTCCAAATGGGTCCTGCGACATAGGACACAGAGCAGCAGACTGTCTATCACTGGGGTGAGGAGGGGGGGCGGCGATGGCCTCAGCTGTGTCACTGCCATTTACGGGGTGAGAAGAGGCCAGGGATCTCCGGTGTAGGGCAGAGATTTCCTGGCCTCTGCGATGAGCGGCTTGCGCGGCACCATGGGTGCCGCATGTCGCACATTGCTGTGTCCTAGGTTGCAGGTCAGATCACTACTGCTATTACCATACAGCGCTATCACTTCTGTTTCCAAGGAAGCAGCAGTGATAGCAACTCCGACCGCATCTGAATGACCCCCAGTGTTGTGCACAGAAGGCTGTTCTCACTGCAACCTGATTTCATACCAGTAAGTTTTACATATAGATGTACTCATACATCTACCCTCAATACGCCCCACAGTGGGAGATGCCTGGCTAAAGTGAGGTCCCGTGCAACTCTGGTAATGTCTGGCATCTTTTATTGCCAAAAATGCCCTTAAATCACAATGTGATGCACAGGGAGACTGTGCTGATTAATTTGATATATGACACTTGTATATTGTGTGTACATGAGTCTGTATATGAAGCACAACAGAACTTGTTATGGAAAAAATCTGCAGTGGCTACATTGTAGCACTTCGTATACGTGGCCTAATTCAGACCTGATTGCTAGGCTGCGTTATCGTACAGCGGGCGATCAGGTCTAAACTGTGCATGCACCGCAATGCACAGGCGCGTCACACGGGTACAAAGCGGATCACCGCTCAGCGATGGGTTTGTGTGACGGATCCGTTTGCAAGGAGATTGACAGGAAGAAGGCGTTTGTGGGTGTAAACTGACAGTTTTCTTGGAGAGTTTGGAAAATCACAGGCATGTCCAAGCGTTTGCAGGGCGGGTGTCGGACGTCAATTCCGGCCCCAGACAAGCTGAAGTGTTCTCAGTAAGTCCTGGAATACTCGGAGACTGAACAAAATCTGTTTTTACAGCTCTGCTACACATGCGTTTGCACACTTGCAAAGTGAAAATGCACTCCCCTATGGGCGGAGACTATGCGAACGCAGGACTGCAAATAACCCCTAGCGAGTGAACAGTTCTGAATTAGCTCCACAGATTCAAAGACCCAGTTGCACACAGTCATACAAGTGTCGCATCAAATTACTCCGTACAGTCTGCTGGAGTAACATAGCCACATTGTGCTGCTTTTAAGATGCATTTACGGAAAAAAGACACTCGACGTTAGAGTCTCACAGGACCTGGCATGCTAAAGGAGCTGTTTAGCGCGACTGCAGCAAAGGTGTATGAGGACACATCTGTATAGTCATAAAATGCTCATAAATGGGAACGCCCGCCTGTGAAATTCCTTTTAAAAGGTAATAAAAGAGGGACAATAGTTTTATTTTTGTAAACTGCTCAACTTTTTCATTTACCGTATATACTCGAGTATAAGCCGACTTTTTCAGCACATTTTTCTATGCTGAAAAAGCCCCCCTCGGCTTATACTCGAGTCAATGGCTGCAGCAGACGCCGTGGGCTGTGTGGGCGTCCGCTGCAGCCGGCTCCAGGACAGACACTAGAGGTCATTATTGACCTCTAGTGTCTGTGCGCGTTGCTATGGGAGAGACGTCATGACGTCTCTCCCATAGAGATGATCGTGTGCCGGGGAGCGGGCGGCCGGACAGAGCGGCGGCAGGACGGAGCGAGCGGACGGAGCGGAGCAGCGCAGCAGCAGAAGAAGCGGTCGGGAAGCAGGAGCGGGGCAGTGGTAAGTATTGTTTTTGTGTGTGTTTGTAAGCGGCGACGGGGGCACTGCAACAGGGGGCAAAGAAAGAAGGGGGCACTGCAACAGGGGGCAAAGAAAGAAGGGGGCACTGCAACAGGGGGCAAAGAAAGAAGGAGGCACAACTACTGGGGGCAATGAAAGGGGGCACAACTACTGGGGGCAATGAAAGGGGGCACAACTACTGGGGGCAAAGAAAGAGAGGGCATAACTACTGGGGGCAAAGAAAGAGAGGGCATAACTACTGGGGGCAAAGAAAGAGGGGGCACAACTACTGGGGGCAAAGAAGGGGCATAACTACTGGGGGCAAAGCAACGGCGGCATGTTTTTATCTGGCACTGTGGGGGGATATCTGTTACTGGGGGTATATGTGGCACTGGGGGCACAACCCTAGCAACAAGCATTACCCCCTGGCAACAAGCATAACACCTACCGCATGAAACCCCTGGCAACGAGCATGACACCCTGAGCATGAAAACCCCTGGCACCGTACATTTCCCACCCTAGGCTTATACCCGAGTCAGTAATTTTTCCCAGTTTTTTGTGGTAAAATTAGGTATCTCGGCTTATATTCGGGTCGACTTATACTCGAGTATATACGGTATATTATTTCTGTAATGTTATACATCAAATTATTTGATTTCAATGTTTTAGAAAAAGCAGTGCTGCATATGGTAAACAAATTAATATTGTGCTCCCTACATCTTTCTAGACAGTAGATACAGGCCCAACACTGAATGCGTATTTGCCTTTACTTCTCAATATCACAGTGAATGTATGGCACAAACTGTCTCACCGATCCCAGGCTTCCTTTTGCTCATCATTGAATGGCTGAAGAGCCTTAACAACCTTCCCACGTGACATTAACATGTTTGCATAGGTCAGCATGCAGTGGATCCACAAGCTTCCGTCTGCAGTAACGCCAACTACTTGTCTCTCCTTTGTAGTGATAACGCCTGGACTTTCTCCCAGCACAGGCATGCCATTCAGATTGAGTAACAAACTGAAATGAAAGAAGATATATTTCACAAGGTTCTACAAATCACATTTCTTTTTCAGCAACATTAACGGCACCATTCATGGTTTATTCTGTTGTAAATTAGTGATTTTTTTTTAATTACAAAATAATTAAACTTCAGCTGCAACGCTCAGAAATAGAAAGAAGTGTGAATATTCAGAATGCTTTAAATCCTGAGAAATACTTTTTTTCTATCACAACAAATAGCACCTAAGGAATTTGCCATACCTCCATATCCCCATCCTGCAGGGAAGTGGCTAGTCTCTACCTGGAAGGTGCTGTGCACCGCAATACCATAATAAAAAGGAGCAGCAATGGGAAATCCACTTGACCCAATGTTACCAAGAGGATTAAAGAAAATTAGCTGTTTATATTTGTGTTAGATAGCTATAGACATATATATTCCACCACCAATATTTTAGAGACGCAGCCAGACTGAAATTAAACACAGCAGAGAATATATTATGCTGCTCTATGGGGTTTAGTAGTATCTGTGCACATTATGCGCTGCAGATACCGCTTTTCCCCATTGTATTATTGTGGTGAATGCAAACAAAGCTGTTGTTTTTTTTGTTTTTTTAATTAGCTCATTGTATGTAACTAGACATAATCTTTTATAATAAAAAGAAATTCCTCCTATGCTCCTCGTTTCCATAGGAGGAATTCAAGTGTTTTGCACGCTAGCGGCCACAAGATGGCGCCCAATGGAGCAAAACAATTGTTACTCCTTCCTTGCACGAACAGCCGCCCACACTGACATTATGTTGTTCCGTCATTTTAGCAGGCTGGTAACTAGTAATATTATAAAGCACGTATTTTGTAAATAAATCGCTGGTTACATGCAGGGTAGGTATCTGCTGTTACTCTTATCATTAGCCGGCAGGCAGTAAAAGCACAAACATAGGATTTTATTAGAATAACTGTATAGTTCCCATTCAACCGCCAAAGCATTTTTGCTGTACACAGTTTTTTTCCAAGGCCTTGATTGAACACTAAAAACAACACATAACATTTAATTAACCAGTTACCTAAAAAAAGCATTGGCGACATGTGTATGCGTTTTCTCATCCAAAGGTACAGACATGCAGGTCTCGGTTTCAGGAATGTCAGAAACTGGTCTCTTAGCTTCAAAAAATGAGTGAAATAAGATAAATCTGCGTAAAAAAAGAAATAAAAAAAAGAAAGCGTCACATTAAATAAAAATACAAATTTTTCCTAGCTACAGTAGAAATAAATCTTGAAATTGAGAAAAGGAGAGTTAGACTTACCTTAGTTAACTCTCTTTCCTTGAGGTCAATAGGATACACAGTGGAGACAGGTAGGTGCTGGTAATGGACTGGGCACCAAACAGTTAAGCTTTTCAGTATCCATATTTGCTCCTATCCTTCCCCCCATATACCCCACCTCCATCCTCAGGCAGATCAGAAGAAAACCCATAAAAAACAGATGCGTCAGGGTGGGCACCCTGTGGACTTCGAAGAAAGAGTTAACAAAGGTAAGACTACCATAACCCTACCTAACTTCTTTGGGTTTCATAAACTCCACAGGGGAGACAATGGGGAAAAGCAGTTGTTCAAGTGAGGGGACGCTCCTGAGTGGAGAGAAGAATCCGGCGTCCAAAGGAAACATCCTGGGTAGCAAATATGTCAAAGGCATAGAACCTGAGAAAGAAGTGAACAGAAGACCACGTGGCTGCCTTGCATAATTGCTTGACAGACGCACCGGAGTGTGCTACCCACGAAGCACCCACAGAGCAAGTAGAATGAGCAGAGACAGTCGCCGGCACAGGAAGGTCAGCCTGCATGTATGCCTGTGGTTATGCAAATCCACCTGGCCAGTGTCTGTTTGTCAGCTGGCCAAACCCACCTGTGGAATCCGCAGAGGACAAAGAGGGAATCTGATTTCCTGATGGGAATGGTACGATCCATGTAGAGGCCTCCACTGCCGAGAGATCCAGGGAGATGAAGGCCGGTACCACAATTTATTTATAAATGCTGGGTATGAACAAGAGAGCGCCCCCAAATCAGACACCTGCCGGGCAGATGCAATAGCCTGAAGGAATAGAGGAAGGTGCGAACATCCAGCAGTGGAGCAATCCTGTGCTGGAACCAGACCAGGTGGAGTCAGAGATCCAACACAGCTAGAAAGCAGGCAAAAATCCGGGAAACCTTAACACCAGAGGGTCGTAGCGTTGGGCAGAGCACCACTGGAAGTAGGTATTCCACACCCGGTAATAGATACAGGCAGAGGTCGGCTTTCATGCTCTGAACATGGTCCGAACCACAGAGCGAGAGAAAGCTTTGGAACTTAGGATGGATGACTCAAGAGCTATGACGGGCTAGGTCTGGGTGGAGACAGGGACCCTGAGATAGCAGGTCTGTCTGTAGAGAAAGTGGAAATGGGGCGTCTATGGATAGACTCTGAAGATAGGAGAACCAGTAATGCCTGCGCCATGCCAGAGCTACCAGGAGGACAGGGCCTCCTTTCTGCTTGAACTTCCGAAGAACTCACAGCAGAACGGAGACTGGAGGAAAGATGTACAGCAGAATGCCATCGTACAGTCAGGGCGTCCACGAAGGATGTGTCGCTATCTCTTGTCCTGGACCCGTACACAGGAACCTTGAAGTTGTGACTGGAGGACATGAGGTCCACGTCCGCTTGACCCCACCTGTGCACCAGGAGCTGGAAGACCTCTGGGTGTAGAGACCACTCGCTGGCATGTATGTCCGCCTTTGACAAAAATTCCACCGTATTATGCCTTACACAGTAATGCATCTGGCACCATATTATGTCCATACAGTAATGCCCCTTGTGCCACACAGTAATGCCTCTTGCACCATATTACGTATGCCCCACACAGTAATGCCCCTTGCTGCACATTATGCCCCACACAGTAATGCCCCCTGCTCCACATTTTTCTCCACACAGTAATGCTCCATACATTATATTATATGCTTCACGCCCGGTAGGCCCCCCCCCCCCCCCCCATACACATTACGACCCCCCATGCACATTACGCCCGGCAGAGCCCCCCTATGCACAATACGCCTGGCAGAGCCCCAATATGCACATTACACCCGGCAGAGCCCCCCTATACACATTACGCAAGGAAGAGCCCTCCTATACACATTACGCACACCACTTCCCAGCTCTGCCCACTGACGACTCCGTGGCGTCCTGTGATATCCATCTAAGCGCCACCTCCTCCTCCTCCAACGCCATACAGAATGGTGCCAGTCCACTCCTCCACGCCTAAAGTGGCGCTCCCGGCGTGTAACATCATGACGTCACCATGTCATAAACACTGTACTCCACCCAGCGAGCGGAGTATCAAGGAAAGGTGGGAGGGAAAAAACCGTGATAGAGGGCAGCCGCGATTAGCAGCTGCCAGCAGGGTACGCGGCGGGCGCCCCATGCGAATGCATGGCTCTCCCGCTCGTAGAAACGGCTCTGATCCCTGGTATGAAGACCGCTGAGATGACATTTGGCCCACAGGAGAATGTGAGCCACTTCTTGCATCGCCAACAGACTTTGGGTGCCGCACTGATGGTTGAGGTAGGCTACTGCTGTGGCGTTGCCGGACTGAATTTGTACCGGAGCAGCTCTTGTGCCAGAGTGAGAGCTCTGAATAACGCCCGAAGTTCTAGAACATTGATGGGCAGGCAGCTACATGCAGGCCTTGAAAGTAATGCTGTCCAGACACTGAGCCCCATCCAAGGAGGATGGCGACTGTTGTAAGAAGAACCCAAACCAGAATCCAGAAGGGTCGCCCCTGGTTGATGCGGTCTGTCTGGAGCCACCAGGTGAGGGACAGTCGGACCTCTGGGGAGAGAACCATTGTCTGTGACCTGATCAGAAGAGGTTGCCCATTCCACTAGGATAGAATCAGGTGTTGCAGGGGCCTGCAATGGAACTGGGCATACTCCACCATGTTGAAAGTGGAGACCATGGACCCAAGAACTTGCATGGCCAAGTGGACACCCGATGACTGTGCAGAAATCTGCAGATGCGATGCTGTAGTGCTGAAATCTTGTCGGCAAGCAAAGTCTCTGATCTTGAGACTCAAAGAGAGCTCCCAGATGTAGCATTCGTTGTGAAGGCATGAGGGATGACTTTTTCCAGCTGATGAGTCAACCATGTTGCTTTAGGAAGGAAATAGTCAGTTGGAGATGGCGTTGCAAGACATATGGGGAATGTGCCAGAGCAGGTCGTCAAGGCAAGGTAGCAGTCTGATCCCCTGATAACATAGTTGTGCCGCCATTATTTTGGTAAAGACCCTGGGTGCAGTAGACAGTCCAAAGAGCACGGCCCGCAACTGGTAACATTGTTGAAGTATAGCAAACTGCAAGAATTGTTGATGAGAGGGTGCTATAGGGACATGCAGATAGGCATCCTAAATGTCCAGGGTCACCATAAAGTCCTCAGGCTCAATTGCCAGGACAATAGAGCGGAGGTTTTCCATACGAAACCTGGGTACTCTGACAAATCTGTTGAGAGATTTGAGAATGAGGATTGGTCGATGAGACCTGTTGAGTTTCTGAACCCAAAACAGGGTAGAATAGAAACTGGTCTTGCGTTGTGACCAAGGGACAGGTACTATAACTCCGAACTGCAGAAGAGATCGAATAACCCCCTGGAGTGCAGCAGCCGTGCTGGGATCTGAAGCTGTGCCTGTGCAAAAGAATTGTTGAAGAGGCCACCTCGTGAACGAGACTACGTACCTGAGGTGTCTGTAGTGGTCAGACGCCAGACATGTGTGCGAACTGAAGAAGTCAGCTTCCCACCCTTGGGTCACCCAGGGCGAGGACCCCCCCCCCCCCCCCATCAGGCTGAGGGCTTGTTGTTAGTCTTTGTAGGTGGACGTCTTGTAGCCCAGGCTTGGTTAGACTTGGGTTTGGTGTCCTTGAAGAAGTCGTTTGTCTGGGAAATGAATGACTTTTAGCTTGACATCAGCATCCTCTCCCTCGCTAGAAGACACCTCTGATTCGGTATGTGTAGACTGAGAAGGGGGGACAGGACACCTAGTGGCCTCAGAGGGCAAGGGCCTGTCACCCTGTAACATCTGTTGGAAAGCAGTGGATGTCTGTGCCAGGCTCTGTGCAGAGGTAAAAAAACACATCCACCCAGGAAAGAGATGGGGCTGGGACTTGCATAGCCTGAGGCATTGGTGTGAGAGGATGCACCTGCTGAGGAAAGCCCATAGGGGTTGCCAGACGGTCAGCTATATGACCCAGTAATGTGAGAAAGAAACCCAGGTGGGTTCTTGCACAGGAGCTGGTTGTGCAGGATTGAGAGATGTAGAACAAGCAGTGCACAAATCATCCTGCACAATGTACTGAGGAGATAAACCATCAGAGCAAGACTTAAATGAGACTAACAGAAGTGCCTCAGCCTCCTTACGACCCTTGCCTTTACCAGACATAACTGCAAGGGAATTTTTGCACACAATATGGCAACAGGGAGTGTGCAACTAAACAGCGCTGTGACTAACTTCAGCAACTCAGAGAGCAGTGAAGAGTGCAGCAACCCTTAAACACCAGGTACCAGGATTAAAGGAAAGAAACAGAAGGGATAGGCATATATGCAGACACAGAATAAATAAGATTTTAAACCTACCGGTAAATCTTTTTCTCCTAGTCCGTAGAGGATGCTGGGGACTCCGTAAGGACCATGGGGTATAGACGGGCTCCGCAGGAAACATGGGCACTCTAAGACTTTAGATGGGTGTGAACTGGCTCCTCCCTCTATGCCCCTCCTCAAGACCTCAGTTATAGAACTGTGCCCAGAGGAGACACAGAGTACGAGGAAAGGATTTTTATTAATCTAAGGGCGAGATACACACCAGCCCACACCCTACACACTGTACATACTAAACCAGTTAACAGCATGAACAAAACAGCATCAGCCAGAGACTGATCTCAACTGTAACATAACCCTTATGTAAAAAACAACTATATACAAGCCTTGGAGAAATAGTCCGCACTGGGACGGGCGCCCAGTATCCTCTACGGACTAGGAGAAAAAGATTTACCGGTAGATTTAAAATCTTATTTTCTCTTACGTCCTAGAGGATGCTGGGGACTCTGTAAGGACCATGGGGATTATACCAAAGCTCCAGACCGGACGGGAGAGTGCGGATGACTCTGCAGCACCGATTGAGCAAACATGAGGTACTCCTTAGCCAGGGTATCAAACTTGTAGAATTTTGCAAAAGTGTTTGAACCCGACCAAGTAGCTGCTCGGCAAAGCTGTAATGCGGAGACGCATCGGGCAGCCGCCCAAGAAGAGCCCACCTTCCTAGTGGAATGGGCCTTTACTGAATTTGGTAACGGCAATCCAGTCGTAGAATGAGCCTGCTGAAACGTGTTACAGATCCAGCGTGCAATAGTCTGCTTAGAAGCAGGAGCGCCAACCTTGTTGGCTGCATACAGGACAAACAGTGCCTCTGTTTTCCTAACCCGAGCCGTCCTGGCTACATAAATTATCAAGGCACTGACTACATCAAGGGACTTGGAATCCTCCAAGTCACCCGTAGCCACAGGCACCACAATAGGTTGGTTCATATGAAACGACGAAACCACTTTAGGCAGAAATTGAGGACGAGTCCTCAACTCCGCTCGATCCACATGGAAAATCAGATAGGGGCTCTTGTGAGACAAAGCCGCCAATTCAGACACCCGCCTCGCAGATGCCAAGGCCAACAACATGACCACCTTCCAAGTGAGAAATTTTAATTCAACTGTTTGAAGAGGTTCAAACCAGTGTGATTTAAGGAACTGTAACACCACGTTAAGGTCCCACGGTGCCACTGGGGACACAAAAGGAGGTTGGATGTGCAGCACTCCCTTTACAAAAGTCTGGACTTCTGGGAGAGAAGCCAATTCCTTCTGAAAGAATATAGACAAGGCCGAAATCTGCACCTTAATGGAGCCTAACTTCAGGCCCAAATCCACTCCTGTCTGTAGAAAATGGAGAAAACGACCCAGCTGAAAATCTTCCGAAGGAGCATTCTTGGCTTCACACCAAGACACATATTTCCTCCAGATACGGTGATAATGCTTCGCCATTACCTCCATCCTAGCTTTGATTAAAGTAGGGATGACTTCCCCCCTGAATACCCTTCCTAGGTAGGATTTGGTGGTCAACCACCATGCCGTCAAACGTAACCACGGTAAGTCTTGGAACACACAGGGCCCCTGTTGCAACAGGTCCTCCCCGAGAGGAAGAGGCCACGGATCTTCTGTGATCATTTCCTGAAGATCTGAATACCAGGCCCTTCGAGGCCAATCTGGGACAATGAGTATTGTCTGCCCTCTTGTTAGTCTTATGATTCTCAGTATTTTTGAGATAAGCGAAAGTGGAGGGAACACATAGACCGACTGAAACACCCACGGTGTCACCAGGGCGTCCACAGGCACTGCCTGAGGGTCCCTCGACCTGGAACAATACGTCCGAAGCTTTCTGTTGAGGCGTAACATCATCATGTCTATTTGAGGAAGTCCCCAACGACTTGTTACTTCTGCAAAGACCTCTTGATGAAGTCCCCACTCTCCTGGATGGAGATCGTGTCTGCTGAGGAAGTCTGCTTCCCAGTTGTCTACTCCCGGAATGAAGACCGCTGACAGAGCACTTACATGATTTTCCGCCCAGTGAAGAATCCTGGTGGCTTCTGCCATTGCTGCTCTGCTCCTTGTCCCACCCTGGCGGTTTACATGCGCCACGGCTGTGACGTTGTCTGATTGGATCAGAACGGGTAGGTTGCGAAGAAGACTCTCCGCCTGTTGCAAGCCGTTGTATATGGCCCTTAATTCCAGCACATTGATGTGTAGACAAGCCTCCTGGCTTGACCATATTCCCTGAAAATTTCTTCCTTGTGTGACTGCTCCCCATCCTCGGAGGCTCGCGTCCGTAGTCACAAGAACCCAATCTTGAATGCCGAACCTGCGACCCTCTAGAAGGTGAAGACTCTGGAGCCACCACAGGAGAGAGACCCTGGCCCTGGGGGACAGGCTTATCCTCCGATGCATCTGTAGATGGGACCCTGACCACTTGTCCAGAAGGTCCCACTGAAAAGTCCTGCATGGAACCTGCCGAACAGAATGGCCTCGTAGGCCGCCACCATCTTTCCCAATACTCGAGTGCATTGATGAACTAACACTCTTTTTGGTGTCAGCAGGTCCTTGACCATGCTCTGGAGTTCCTGGACTTTTTCCATTGGGAGAAAAACCCTCTTTTTTTCCGTGTCCAGAACCATGCCCAAAAATGACAGCCGAGTTGTCGGAACCAACTGCGACTTTGGTAGATTTAGAATCCAGCAGTGTTGCTGTAGTACTCTCGGGGAGAGAGACACGCTTTTTAGTAACTGATCCCTAGATCTTGCCTTTATCAGGAGATCGTCCAAGTATGGAATAATTGTGACTCCCTGCTTGCGCAGGAGCCACATCATTTCCGCCATTACCTTGGTGAAAATTCTCGGGGCCGTGGAAAGCCCAAACGGCAACGTTTGAAACTGGTAATGACAATCCTGTACAGCGAATCTCAGGTACGCCTGATGAGGAGGATATATGGGGACATGAAGGTATGCATCCTTTATGTCTAGTGACACCATAAAATCCCCCCCTTCCAGGCTGGAGATCAATACCCTGAGAGATTCCATCTTGAATTTGAACCTTTTCAAATATAGGTTTAGGGATTTTAGATTCAGAATTGGTCTGACCGAGCCATCCGGCTTCGGAACCACAAATAGGGTTAAATAAAACCCGTTCCCCTGTTGTCCTAGGGGAACCTTGATAATCGCCTGCTGTTGACACAGCTTTTGTATGGCAGCTGAAACTATTTCCCTCTCTTGGGGAGAAGCTGGCAAGGGCGATTTGAAAAATCGGTGTGGAGGCACATCTTCGAACTCCAGTTTGTAGCCTTGGGATACAATTTCGACCACCCAAGGGTCCAAATCCGACTGAACCCAGACGTGGCTGAAGAGACGAAGACATGCCCCCACCGGTGCGGACTCCCGCAGCGGAGCCCCAGCGTCATGCGGTGGATTTTGTAGAGGCCGGGGAGGATTTTTGTTCCTGGGAAGTAGCTGTAGCTGGTGTTCTTTTCCCTCTACCTCTACCTAGGAAGGAAGAGCCCCGACCCTTTCTGCACTTATGCGACCGAAAGGACTGCATCTGGTATTGAGGTGTTTTCTTTTGCTGTGGGGGAACTTAAGGCAAAAAAATAAGAATTTACTCACCGGTAATTCTATTTCTCGTAGTCCGTAGTGGATGCTGGGGACTCCGTAAGGACCATGGGGAATAGACGGCTCCGCAGGAGACTGGGCACATCTAAAGAAAGATTTAGGACTATCTGGTGTGCACTGGCTCCTCCCCCTATGACCCTCCTCCAAGCCTCAGTTAGGACACTGTGCCCGGAAGAGCTGACACAATAAGGAAGGATTTTGAATCCCGGGTAAGACTCATACCAGCCACACCAATCACACCGTATAACTCGTGATAGGAACCCCGGTTAACAGTATGATAACAACGGAGCCTCTGAACAGATGGCTCGCAATAACAACCCGATTTGTGTAACAATAACTATTCACAAGTATTGCAGACAATCCGCACTTGGGATGGGCGCCCAGCATCCACTACGGACTACGAGAAATAGAATTACCGGTGAGTAAATTCTTATTTTCTCTGACGTCCTAGTGGATGCTGGGGACTCCGTAAGGACCATGGGGATTATACCAAAGCTCCCAAACGGGCGGGAGAGTGCGGATGACTCTGCAACACCGAATGAGAGAACTCCAGGTCCTCCTCAGCCAGGGTATCAAATTTGTAGAATTTTGCAAACGTGTTTGCCCCTGACCAAGTAGCAGCTCGGCAAAGTTGTAAAGCCGAGACCCCTCGGGCAGCCGCCCAAGATGAGCCCACCTTCCTTGTGGAATGGGCTTTTACAGATTTAGGCTGCGGTAGTCCCACCGCAGAATGCGCCAGCTGAATAGTGCTACAAATCCAGCGCGCGATAGTCTGCTTAGAAGCAGGAGCACCCAGTTTTTTGGGTGCATACAGGATAAACAGCGAGTCAGTTTTCCTGACTCCAGCCGTCCTGGAAACATAAATTTTCAGGGCCCTGACTACGTCCAGTAGCTTGGAATCCTCCAAGTTCCTAGTAGCCGCAGGCACCACAATAGGCTGGTTCAAGTGAAACGCTGATACCACCTTCGGGAGAAACTGAGGACGAGTCCTCAACTCTGCCCTATCCATATGGAAAATCAGATAAGGGCTTTTATAGGACAAAGCCGCCAATTCTGACACACGCCTGGCCGAAGCCAGGGCCAACAGCATGACCACTTTCCACGTGAGATATTTCAAATCCACAGTCTTAAGTGGTTCAAACCAATGTGATTTCAGGAACTCCAAAACCACATTGAGATCCCAAGGTGCCACTGGGGGCACAAAAGGAGGCTGAATATGCAGAACTCCTTTGACAAAAGTCTGAACTTCAGGCAGTGAAGCCAGTTCTTTCTGGAAGAAAATCGACAGGGCAGAAATCTGGACCTTAATGGACCCCAATTTGAGGCCCAACGTCACCCATGCTTGCAGGAAATGCAGGAATCGACCCAGTTGAAATTCCTCCGTTGGGGCCTTCCTGGCCTCACACCAAGCAACATATTTCCGCCAAATGCGGTGATAATGTTTTGCAGTGACATCCTTCCTGGCTTTGATCAGGGTAGGGATGACTTCCTCCGGAATGCCCTTTTCCTTCAGGATCCGGTGTTCAACCGCCATGCCGTCAAACGTAGCCGCGGTAAGTCTTGGAACAGACAGGGCCCCTGCTGCAGCAGGTCTTGTCTGAGCGGCAGAGGCCAAGGGTTCTCTGAAAGCATCTCTTGAAGTTCCGGGTACCAAGCTCTTTTTGGCCAGTCCGGAACCACGAGTATAGTTTTCACTCCTCGCCTTCGTATTATTCTCAGTACCTTGGGAATGAGAGGCAGAGGAGGAAACACATAAACCGACTGGTACACCCACGGTGTTACTAGAGCGTCCACAGCGATCACCTGAGGGTCCCTTGACCTGGCGCAATATCTTTTTAGCTTTTTGTTGAGGCGGGACGCCATCATGTCCACCTGTGGTCTTTCCCAACGGTTTACCAGCATTTGGAAGACTTCTGGATGAAGTCCCCATTCTCCCGGGTGGAGGTCGTGCCTGCTGAGGAAGTCTGCTTCCCAGTTGTCCACACCCGGAATGAACACTGCTGTCAGTGCTAGCACATGATTTTCCGCCCATCGGAGAATCCTTGTGGCTTCTGCCATTGCCCTCCTGCTTCTTGTGCCGCCCTGTCTGTTTACATGGGCGACCGCCGTGATGTTGTCTGATTGGATCAGTACCGGTTGGTTCTGAAGCAGGGGCCTTGCTTGGCTTAGGGCATTGTAAATGGCCCTTAGCTCCAGAATATTTATGTGAAGCGAAATCTCCTGATTTGACCACAGTCCTTGGAAATTTCTTCCCTGTGTGACTGCACCCCAGCCCCGAAGGCTGGCATCCGTGGTCACCAGGACCTAGTCCTGTATTCCGAATCTGCGGCCCTCTAGTACACACGTCTCGAATTCCAGCCTGTACCCCTGAGATACTACTTGAAGGATCCAGGTATCCACCTGTGAGAGAGCCCACTGTGTGCTGAAATTTCTGAGACGGGCCCCCACCGTACCCGGGTCTGCCTGTGAAGCCCCAGCGTCATGCTGTGGACTTACCGGACGCGGGGGAGGACTTTTGCTCTTGGGAACTGGCTGTATGCTGCAGCTTTTTCCCTCTACCTTTGCCTCTCGGCAGAAAGGATGCGCCTCGAGCCCTCTTGTGTTTATGGGGCCGAAAGGACTGTACTTGATAATACGGTGCTTTCTTTTGCTGTGGGGTAGCCTGTGGCAAAAATGTAGATTTCCCAGCCGTAGCTGTGGAAACGAGGTCTGAAAAACCATCCCCAAACAGTTCCACTCCCCTATAAGGCAAAACCTCCATGTGCCTTTTTGAATCGGCATCACCTGACCACTGCCGAGTCCATAACCCCCTTCTGGCGGCAATGGACATTGCGCTTATTTTTGATGCCAGCCGGCAAATATCCCTCTGTGCATCACGCATGTATAAGACAGCGTCTTTTATATGCTCTACTGTCAGCAAAATATTGTCCCTATCCAGGGTATCAATATTATCCGACAGGGAATCTGACCACGCAGCAGCAGCACTGCACATCCATGCTGATGCATTCGCTGGTCGCAATATAATGCCCGTGTGTGTATATATAGCTTTTAGGGTAGCCTCCTGCTTTCTATCAGCAGGATCCTTTAGGGCGGCCGTATCCTGAGACGGTAGTGCCACCTGTTTTGATAAACGTGTAAGCGCTTTATCTACCCTAGGGGATGTTTCCCAACGTGACCTATCCTCTGGCGGGAAAGGGTACGCTGCCAATAACCGTTTAGAAATTATCAATTTCTTATCGGGGGAAGTCCAGGCTTCCTCACACACCTCATTTAATTCCTCAGATGCAGGAAAAACTACTGGTAGCTTTTTCTCACCGAACATAATACCCTTTTTTGTGGTACCTGGGGTACTATCAGAAATGTGTAATACATTTTTCATTGCCTCAATCATGTAACGGGTGGACCTATTGGAGGGTACACTAGTCTCATCGTCGTCGACACTGGAGTCGGTATCCGTGTCGACATCTGTGTCTGCCATCTGAGGTAGCGGGCGTTTTAAAGCCCCTGATGACATTTGAGACGCTGGAACAGTCACAAGCTGAGTAGCCGGCTGTCCTATGTCGTCAAACCTTTTATGTAAGGAGCTGACACTGTCACGTAATTCCTTCCATAAGTCCATCCACACAGGTGTCGACCCCTCAGGGGGTGACAACACATTTACAGGCATTTGCTCGGCCTCCACATCATTTTCCTCATCATACATGTCGACACAGCGGTACCGACACACAGCACACACACAGGGAATGCTCTGACAGAGGACAGGACCCCACAAAGCCCTTTGGGGAGACAGAGGGAGAGTATGCCAGCACACACCAGAGCGCTATATAACAGAGGGATATCACTATACAGAGTGTTTTCCCCTACAGCTGCTTGTATTATACATATACTGCGCCTAAATTTAGTGCCCCCCCTCTCTTTTTTACCCTTTCTGTAGTGCAGGACTGCAGGGGAGAGCCAGGGAGCTATCCTTCCAGCGGAGCTGTGAGGGAAAATGGCGCCAGTGTGCTGAGGGAGATGGCTCTGCCCCTTTTTCGGCAGGCTTTCTCCCGCTTTTTGTGTTATTCTGGCAGGGGTAATTTACACCTATATAGCCTCTGGGGCTATATATGGTGTCAGTTTTGCCAGCCAAGGTGTTAATATTGCTGCTCAGGGCGCCCCCCCCCAGCGCCCTGCACCCATCAGTGACCGAAGTGTGTGGTGTGCATGAGGAGCAATGGCGCACAGCTGCAGTGCTGTGCGCTACCTTGGAGAAGACAGAAGTCTTCAGCCGCCGATTTTCCGGACCTTCTTGCTTCTGGCTCTGTAAGGGGGACGGCGGCGCGGCTCCGGGAACAGACGACGAGGTCGGGTCCTGTGTGCGATCCCTCTGGAGCTAATGGTGTCCAGTAGCCTAAGATGCCCAAGCTACCACCACTTCGGTAGGTTCGCTTCTTCTCCCCTTAGTCCCTCGCTGCAGTGAGCCTGTTGCCAGCACGTCTCACTGTAAAGTAAAAAACCTAAACTATACTTTCTTTCTAGGAGCTCAGGAGAGCCACTAGTGTGCATCCAGCTCGGCCGGGCACAGAAATCTAACTGAGGCTTGGAGGAGGGTCATAGGGGGAGGAGCCAGTGCACACCAGATAGTCCTAAATCTTTCTTTAGATGTGCCCAGTCTCCTGCGGAGCCGTCTATTCCCCATGGTCCTTACGGAGTCCCCAGCATCCACTAGGACGTCAGAGAAAGAAGACTTACCAGCGGTAGCTGTGGAAACCAGGTCCGCGAGGCCCTCCCCAAATAAAACTTCACCTTTGTAAGGCAAAGCCTCCATATGTCTCTTTGAATCCGCATCACCTGTCGATTGACGGGTCCACAGGGACCTTCTAGCAGAAACTGCCATGGCATTGGCTCTTGAACCCAACAGCCCAATATCTCTCGCAGCCTCTCTCATATATAACACTGCGTCCTTAATGTGACCCAAGGTCAACAAAATACTATCTTTATCTAAGGTGTCAATGTCAGATGACAAGTTATCTGCCCACGCTGCAATTGCGCTACCCACCCATGCTGACGCTACTGCAGGTCTGAGCAGGGCTCCCGTAGTCGCATATATTGATTTAAAGGTAGTTTCCTGTCTGCGATCCGCAGGATCCCTTAGGGCCGCCGTGTCCGGGGACGGTAGCGCCACCTTTTTGGACAAGCGCGTCAAGGCCTTGTCCACCGTGGGCGAGGATTCCCACCATAACCTGTCCTTTGAGGGGAAAGGATACGCCATAATAATTCTCTTGGGAACCTGCAGGCTCTAGTCTGGAGTCTCCCAAGCCTTTTCAAATAAAGCGTTCAGCTCATGAGATGGGGGAAACGTTACCTCAGGTTTCTTTTCCTTAAACATGCATACCCTCGTGTCAGGGACAGAGGGGTCCTCTGTGATATGCAAAACATCTTTTATTGCAATAATCATATATTGAATACTCTTGGCCAATCTTGGGTGGAACCTCGCATCATCATAGTCGACACTGGAGTCAGAAACCGTGTCGGTATCAGTGTTTGCTATCTGGGAGAAGGGACGTTTATGGGACCCTGAAGGGTCTTGTGACACAGCCAAAGCCATGGACTGACTCCCTGCGCTGTCCTTGGACTATGCTTTGTCCAATCTTTTATGTAATAAAGTCACATTAGCATTTAAAACATTCCACATGTCCAACCAATCAGGTGTCGGCTGTGCCGATGGAGACACCACCACCATCTGCTCTGCATCCTCCCTAGACGAGCCTTCCGCTTCAGACATGTCGACACACACGTACTGACACCCCCACACACACTGGGATATCTGAATATGGGGACAGACCCACAATAAGGCCCTTTGGAGAGACAGAGAGAGAGTACGCCAGCACACACCCAGCGCCACTAGATACTGAATACAAAGTCCCAGCCTGTAAAGCGCTATATCTACACAATTTAGTACCAAATAAATGTGCCCCCCCCCCCCCCCCCCCTCGTTTTTGCCCCGTTACTTGTTCAGCAGGGGAGAGTCCGGGAGCAGCTTCTCTGCAGCTTGCTGTGGAGAAAATGGCGCTGGTTAGTGCCGGAGGATCAAGCTCCGCCCCCTCGACGGCGGGCTTCGGTCCTGCTCTTTTTCTTTAAACTGGCAGGGGATTTATTATATACTGCCTCTGCAGTATCTATATAACTGTGCCAGACTTATTTGAGGTGAAAATTGCTGCCCAGGGCGCCCCCCCCCCCCTGCGCCCGTGCTGTGCCTGTGTGTGTTGTGGGAGCATTGGCGTGCAGCGCGATCGCTGCACGGTACGTCATGAAGATCTGAAGTCTTCTGCCGCCTTTGAAGTCTTCTTGCTTCTTACACTTACCCGGCTTCAATCTTCCGGCTCTGTGAGGAGGACGGCGGCGCGGCTCTGGGACGAACAGCAAGGACGACACCTGTGTTCCAACCCTCTGGAGCTAATGGTGTCCAGTAGCCTAAGAAGCAGAGCCTATCAATCCAGGAAAGTGGGTCTGCTTCTCTCCCCTCAGTCCCACGAAGCAGGGAGCCTTTTGCCAACAGTGCTCCCTGAAAAAAAAAAACCTAACAAAAGTCTTTTCAGAGAAACTCCGTAGAACTCCCCTGCAGTGCATCCAGTCTCCTCTGGGCACAGGATCTAACTGGGGTCTGGAGGAGGGGCATAGAGGGAGGAGCCAGTTCACACCCATCTAAAATCGTAGAGTGCCCATGTCTCCAGCGGAGCCCGTCTATACCCCATGGTCCTTACGGAATCCCCAGCATCCTCTAGGACGTAAGAGAAAGTAACATGAACAGACAACAGTGCTAGCTAAGTCACAGACAATGCAGAACACAATGTAAAATACACTGCAATGGGCACTAAATCAACTACACAGTAGCAATAGCAGGTAGGATATTAGTGCTGTATAACCTTGACCCTTGGAGAGGTATACAGGGAGACAGGACGGAGACCTGTAGCTGCATATGTTGAAAATGGCTGCCTGAGGTCTCTGAGAGGAGAGAGGGTTGAGAAGCAGCTCAGAGGCGGGAAGGCCGAATAGAATGTCGCCCTTACATGGTTGGAGGGGCCACAGGCAGAGTGCTGGCCTCCCCTTTGCTGGTGTTAACCACCTGGTACTCTGTCCCGTTAAGGGTTGCATGTGCCAATAAAAGGCCCTAGTGGTCTAGTGAAGTCCTGGCGCACCAGTGTCCACACCAGTTTCTCTGATCTATCTGCCATGACTGGAGGATGGACTGCTAAGAAGCCGCAGGTGTCTTACCTGCACCCCATGCCGGCTCGCAGCCCTGGGGTCCCCAGAGTGAGCAGCGCTAGCCTTTGCTCCCTTTTCACTGGCGAGGGATGATGGAGCAGCAGTGCTGGCATACATAGGACAGCCTAGCACTGGTTACTTAGATTTATTAAAAGTGAAAACAAAATGAACCATAAAATAAAAAGCTTGCCCCTGCTTATACTCAACCCCACTGTTTAAACAGAGATCCAGCTCCTGACGGCACCAAAACTAAACTTATCTGTCTGAGCATGGAGGCAAGGTATGGGGGGGCACAGCATCTTGGGATACGTAAAAGCTTAACTGTTTGGTGCCCGGCCCTTTACCACCACCAACACCACATTGTCTCCCCTGTGGAGCCTATGGAACCAGATGAAGTAAAAATAAACTGTACAGTTTAAGAGTAAGACATAAAAATCTGTACAGAAGCTATATAAAACAAAAACTTAGTTGAAGGCGAAGGCAGAAACAGAAATATTAAATGCCAATATCTGGCCCACATTGTGGTGGAAGGGTGAAAGATTTTATGTTGCCTTTTGCATTTACCGTGCAATGTCCATCACTTGGGCCTCTTGTCTTTTTGCCAGTGGATTGTCAATGATGCTGGTAAGCCGTGGAATAATCCATTTTCTCAGTCGAAACACAAAGTTTTCCACTCTGAAGAGAAAGACAAAAAGAGCTGCAGAAAGACAACCAATACTAGCTATCATGCAACCATGTCAAAATGATGAGCAGTGGAAATATTCATAGATTAAGATATTACACATAAGTGATGCACCTTAACATTAAGGGGTCTATTCAATTAGCCGAGAGGCCTACTTCACGGCAGCTCCAAAACTGTTTTTTGTTTGCAGCCCCATAACACTGCGTACAAGGGGGAGATTGAGTATATTCAGCTGTTATTGCTTGAGTTTCTTCGCCATTGCAACAGCAACTCGAGGCTAATTAAAGTAACCCCCTAAATTCTATTTTAAAAGAAACAAAAAGCCATTGCTCAACTCACGTATTCTGCTGCTCCTGGTTCTCCTTCTGACGGCTGGTGCTGAAATCTAGGAAGGAGTCTATATCTGGCGTAAGAAACATTCTCTTCAACCAGTCAATGTATTTTTGCAGAGCAGTTGGCTTCAAATGCTGGATTACTTTCCATGTGCTGGGTACCACTGGATATCCTTGATTAGTGAGCGAAGAGAAGCCAACCATAACAGTCAGTTGCTTCTCTGCATCGTCACAGCTTTCCAGGAATGCAGAAACATAGGTCTCCATCTCTGGTGCAAATTTAAACCGATCTGCAGGCTGCAAAACAACGGGATTAGATTTAAAATGGCAGAAAGAACAAAGTTACTAAAACATGTGTGAGGCCTGATGGAAGAGATTATTTTTTGTATCTTGCTAGTTATTTGGATGTAGTCAGACAGGCCCACTGTCTCAGCAACTGTTTTTGTTTTGTTTTTTTGTTTTGTTTTTAGGTTGCTACGATTCTGACTGCAGTATTATATTGGGAAAGGGAGTAATTTTGGAATGCACATGGTAACTGCCCAATATCACTAAAGATAAATAGATAGAAGCAGTTTGGGTTGCCGATCATATGAATACGTTTAACAAAAAAAGAAGATTTTGGTACTTACAGATAAAATCGATTTCTCTGAATCCACTACGGGACACTGGAGTTCATACAGCTGGGGTGTGAAGAATGGAGACCGGAGGTGGTACAATATATGCAAATGATTGAAGTGCACATCTGGCTCCTCCCTCTTCATGCCCCTCTTCCTCCAGTTTGGAAAATTGTCCAGAGAGAATAGGGAACATGAAAAGATATACAGGAAGGAACCATACAAGCCATGGCGTAAACAAAAAACATTGAACAATCCATAACTTAATCAGAAAACCAGATTGAAGCAAAGTAACACCACCACACACAGGCAGGCAGCACCGAGGTGGGCGTCCAGTGTCCCCGAGTGGATTCAGAGAAATCAATTTATCGGTAAGTACCAAAATCTTCTTTTCTCTGTCATCCACTAGGGGACACTGGAGTTCATGCAGCTGGGGACGTCCCAAAGATACTCCCATGGTTGGGAGTGCTGTCCGACGCCAAAAGTAGAATCCTTAGCTGCAAATGTGTCAAACTTGTAGAAACGAGTAAAAGTATGGGCCAAAGACCACATAGCCGCCCTGCAAAGTTGACTCGTAGAGGCTCCCCTGGCAGCCACCCAGGAAGTCCCTACCGATCTGGTGGCGTGAGCCCTAACCCGAAATGGGACTCTTACCACAAGCCACATACGCCTGTTGGATAGCGAGTCTCATCCACTTGGACAAGGTTTGCTTAGTCGCAGGCCAACCCCGTTTTGGCCCACCATACAAGACAAATAACGCCTCAGACCGTCTCAGGGACTTAGTTGCTCGTACATACACTCTAAAGAGTGCCTTACGACATCCATCGACATCCGAAAAGGTGGAACCACAATAGGTTGGTTGATGTTAAAACTCGAAACTACCTTGGGTAGGAACTCCGCCTTAGTACGAAGTTCTGCTCTATCCTCGTGAAACACCAAGAAAGGGCTTTTGCACGATAAGGCTCCTAGTTCCGAAACCATCCTTGCTGAAGCCAAGGCAAGCAACAGAACAGTATTCCAAGACACATTTAAGGTCAACTCTTTTCAACGGTTCGAAAGTGTCAGATTTTAAAAACTCTAAAACCAGATTCAAATCTCACGGAGCCGTTGGAGGACGAAAAGGTGTTTGGAGCCCCAAACACCCTGCAAGAAAGTCTGCACATCCTGCAAGGAAGCCAGACATTGCTGAAAGAAAATGGATAGGGCTGAGACCTGTACCTTTAAAGATCCTAATCTCAAACCACCCTCCAAACCACCCGCAATAATCTGTTAAAACAGAACTGTCCGGGGTTTCAACCCCTAGGTTGGCACCAATCCATGTATCTCTTCCAATTTCTATGATAGATAGTGAGCCGCCGTAACCGGTTTCCTTGCTGCAATCATGGGTAGGAATCGCCGAACTGGGAATACCCTTTTCCTTTAGAATTTTGGTCTCAAGAGCCAAGACATTAAACGAAGACAGTTCAGGTTTGGATGCAGGATTGGAATCTGCGACAACAGATCTTCTCTCAGCAGCAACAGCTAAGGTTCCTTCGACAGGAGCCTCCTCAGATCTGAATACCAGCTCCTGCGCGCCAGTCCAGTGCTATTAGGCTAACCCACGTTCTTTCCCTTTTCACCTTCTTCAAAACCCGTGGTAGGAGAGGAAACGGTGGGAATATGTATACCAGATTGTAATGCCAAGGAAGTGACCATGCATCCACTGCCACTGCCTTCGGATCCCTTGTCCTGGAGACATAGTTCGGAAGTTGATGATTGTGTCGGGAGGCCATGAGGTCTACTTGAGGTAACCCCGACCGTCTTACAATCATGTTGAAAATCTGGGGGTGTAGGCTCCATTCCCCTGGATGCATGTCCTAATGGCTGAGATAATCCGCCTCCCAGTTGTCTACTCTGGGAATGAAGACTGCTGACAGAATTAGGTCGCGATTTTCTGCCCAGTATAGGATTTTTGCCGCTCTTTGTTCCTCCTTGTCGGTTTATATAAGCAGTCGCTGTGACATTGTCTGATTGAATTTTCACATGTTGACCCTTGACCAGGCTCTCTGCCTGAAAAAGAACATTGTAGATCACTCGGAGTTCCAGTACATTTATGGGGAGAAGGCTCTCGCCCTGAGACCACCTCCCTTGGAACTGGTGCTCGCCTAGGACTGCGCCCCAACCTCTTAGACGTGCATCCGTCGTCAGAATGATCCAATTCCAAATTCCGAACCTCTTCCCCATTGCCAGGTTCCTGTGGATTAATCACCAAGTCAACGAAATTCTGGTTTGAGATGACAGGCGTATTTTCCTGTGAAGAAAGAGATGTCTGCCTGCCCCCTGTGAGATTAAGTCCATCTGGAACGTTCGCGAATGAAGTCTGCCGTACGGAATTGCTTCGAAAGATGCTACCATCTATCCCAGAAGCCTTAAGCAAAGGTGTAAAGATACCTTCGGATTCAGCAGCACCTGTTGAACCATACGCCTGATATCTTGAATCTTGTCCGCTGGAAGAAAAAGTCGTATCCAGAACCAGACACAAGAATTTAAGTCTTTGGGATGGACTCAAGTTGGATTTCTTAAAATTTATCATCCAACCGTGTTGAGTTAGGACCTGGTGAGTGAAGTCTGCATGTCTGATCAGGATGTCCAGAGCTGGGGCCTTGATCAAAAGGATGTCTAGGTACGGTATTATAGTTACTCCCAAGGATCGTAACTTTGCCACCATTATTGCCATGATCTTCGTGAATATCCTCGGAACGGAGGATAGCCCGAATGGAAGCGCTCTGAATTGATAGTGGTTCTTCCCCACCACAAACCGCAAATATGCCTGGTGTGGTGCCCAAACTGGCACTTGTAGATACACGTCGTCCTTTATGTCCATCGACACCATGAATTCCTCTAGTTTCAAACCAGCTATGACGGACTGTATCGAGTCCATCTTGAAGTGGTAAAATGTGAGAAATTGATTTAGGACCTTAAGGTTTAAAAATGTGTCTAACCGAACAGTCTGGTTTGGGTACCACAAAAAGATTCAAATAAAATCCCAATCCTTTCTGTGGTACCGGCACTGCCACCATGACCTCTGATAAGATCCACTTTTGAATAGCCGATTCCAATGCCCTTGCCTTTAGAGGGCACTGAGGTGGTCCCGTAGTGAAGAATTGCATGTGAGGACGTATGAGGAACTCTATTTTGTAACCCTGGGAGATAATATTGTTGACCCAGAACTCTGGAGTGGTTTCGGCCCAGGCTTCCCGAAACTCTGTCAACCGTGCGCCCAACTTGGGAAAACCAAGGTGAGCTGGGAGACCATCATGCCACAGTCTTTTCCGCAGGCTTAGAGTCCTGTTTTTGGCCGGTTGACTGGGAACATCCTCTGCCTCTATTACAACAAGATTGTCCTCCATAACCTCTACCTCTGGCGCGAAAGGACTGAGACCTGAACAAAGAGAAGGTTGATCCCGAATATCCTTGTCTGGTCAAGGGTGTGGATTTTGGATATGGAGTAGGAAAATAGGTCGATTTTCCCGCAGTAGCCTGAGAGATCCATTTGTCCAATTCTGGACCGAACAAGGCCTCTCCTACGAACGGTATGGCCTCTACCGCCTTCTTGGATTCCGAAACCGCCTGCCACTCTCTAAGCCATAAAATGAGTTTTGCCGACACTGCAGACGCGGAAATATGCAATGCTATTCTAGTAGCATTTTTTGCCACCTGACAGAGATAGGAGGCAAACTCGCGGATGTGTTCCGCTAAACGGGAAATCTCGTGATGGTTACAGTCTTCCGAAACCGCACTGACTATCTGACCAGCCCAAGCCCCCATGGCTTTACTAACCCAGGCACTATCACTAGCGCTGGTTTATGTGATGCTCCCGCTGCAACAAAAATGGACTTAAGTGCTGTATCGAACTTGCGGTCAGAGGCATCCTTTAATGTAGTAACATTGGGAATAGAAAAAATTGGCTTCTTGGACAATCTACCTAGGGAAGCGGCTATCACTGGTGGGCTCTCTCACTTTGCCATAACAGCTATCGGTAGAGGATAGTTAACCGTAAATTTCTTTGGCAATAGGAAACGTTTATCAGGTTGTTTCCAGGCCTGACCCATCTGTTCTTGCAGCATCTTGGGTATAGGAAATACGGTTGTTTGAGGCTTTTGGGACTCAAACAAGTCAAATTCTTTCAGTTCCTTGACTTCATCATCCTTGAAGCCAAGGACCTGTTTTACGGCGTCAATAAGGGATTCCAATCACCTCACATCAGAATCTTCATCTGATGGTGAGATATCTACAATCTCCTCCCCCGACTCCCTGTCCTCATCTACCAAGAGACCACCTTCTTTCTCCGACTCCTCCTGTATCACCTGAAGGGGTCGTTTGACTGCCGGTCGGGTAGGCCTCTTAACCTGTGTCGTGGATGTAAGTCTTATCATACATTCCTCCATGGTTTTAGAGAATCCCGCAGCCCATTCCTGATGTTGCCTACGAGATTCCACCATCTCCTTGGACAAATTTGCCAAGGCACGAACTAGAGGAACTACTGCTCCCAGCCTGTGTCACCCACTGCATGCATGTGTCGCACACAGGGGGCTGCCCACACGTGTGCTCGTCTTGTCACATTTTGTACGAACATAATAAGTTTTTGTGGTTTTGGAAGGTGATTTTGAAGTCATGTTTTATTAACAAGTTCACCCACACATACACACTTTACTAAACAGTCCTGTCACTCTATTAAACTAAAAAGAGACTGGAAGGAGAGGGAAGCAGAAACTAGGGAGTGCATAGCTGACTATCTACTAGTAAAATCATTTTACTATGTACCAGCATCTGATTTACAAACCCCACACCACAGCTGTAATTGCAGGAGGATCAGGCTTGTCTCTTTCTGTCTCCCTCTGGCAGGAAATTAATGCCTCTCTGATGCCTGTCTTGCCGCTCTGTCAGCAGTGCCTTTGAGAGAATAGGCAAATCCTGTGGTTAGTTTCCTCCCCGTCTCTCCCGTCTGCCTAAATAACTTGAAAATGGGCGCCGCTTCAAAAATAAGAATTTACTTACCGATAATTCTATTTCTCGGAGTCCGTAGTGGATGCTGGGGTTCCTGAAAGGACCATGGGGAATAGCGGCTCCGCAGGAGACAGGGCACAAAAAGTAAAGCTTTAGGATCAGGTGGTGTGCACTGGCTCCTCCCCCTATGACCCTCCTCCAAGCCTCAGTTAGGATACTGTGCCCGGACGAGCGTACACAATAAGGAAGGATTTTGAATCCCGGGTAAGACTCATACCAGCCACACCAATCACACTGTACAACCTGTGATCTGAACCCAGTTAACAGTATGATAACAGCGGAGCCTCTGAAAAGATGGCTCACAACAATAATAACCCGATTTTTGTAACTATGTACAAGTATTGCAGATAATCCGCACTTGGGATGGGCGCCCAGCATCCACTACGGACTCCGAGAAATAGAATTATCGGTAAGTAAATTCTTATTTTCTCTATCGTCCTAGTGGATGCTGGGGTTCCTGAAAGGACCATGGGGATTATACCAAAGCTCCCAAACGGGCGGGAGAGTGCGGATGACTCTGCAGCACCGAATGAGAGAACTCCAGGTCCTCCTTAGCCAGGGTATCAAATTTGTAGAATTTAGCAAACGTGTTTGCCCCTGACCAAGTAGCTGCTCGGCAAAGTTGTAAAGCCGAGACCCCTCGGGCAGCCGCCCAAGATGAGCCCACCTTCCTTGTGGAATGGGCATTTACAGATTTTGGCTGTGGCAGGCCTGCCACAGAATGTGCAAGCTGAATTGTACTACAAATCCAACGAGCAATAGTCTGCTTAGAAGCAGGAGCACCCAGCTTTTTGGGTGCCTACAATATAAACAGCAAGTCAGACTTTCTGACTCCAGCCGTCCTGGAATTATATATATATATATATATATATATATATATATTTTCAGGGCCCTGACAACGTCTAGCAACTTGGAGTCCTCCAAGTCCCTAGTAGCCGCAGGCACCACAATAGGTTGTTTCAGGTGAAACGCTGACACCACCTTAGGAAGAAACTGGGGACGAGTCCGCAGTTCTGCCCTGTCCGAATGGAAAATCAAATATGGGCTTTTGTAAGACAAAACCGCCAATTTTGACAATCGCCTGGCCGAGGCCAGGGCCAACAGCATGGTCACTTTCCATGTGAGATATTTCAAATCCACAGATTTGAGTGGTTCAAACCAATATGATTTGAGGAATCCCAACACTACGTTGAGATCCCACGGTGCCACTGGAGGCACACAAGGGCTGTATATGCAATACTCCCTTGACAAACGTCTGGACTTCAGGAACTGAAGCCAATTCTTTCTGGAAGAAAATCTATAGGGCCGAAACTTGAACCTTAATGGACCCCAATTTGAGGCTCATAGACACTCCTGTTTGCAGGAAGTGCAGAAA
Source organism: Pseudophryne corroboree (assembly GCF_028390025.1). Taxonomy (NCBI): domain Eukaryota; kingdom Metazoa; phylum Chordata; class Amphibia; order Anura; family Myobatrachidae; genus Pseudophryne; species Pseudophryne corroboree. Next base: position 450,246,400 of record NC_086445.1, on the reverse strand, counting down.
TCGACCTAGTTGAAATTTTTTCGTGGGGCCCTCCTGGCCTCACCCACGCAACATATTTTTACCACATGTGGTGATAACGTTGTGCGGTCACCTCCTTCCTGGCTTTGACCAGGGTAGGTATGACCTCTTCCGGAATGCCTTTTCCCTTAGGATCCGGCGTTCAAACCGCCATGCCGTCAAACGCAGTCGCGGTAAGTCTTGGAACAGACAAGGTCCCTGCTGGAGCAGGTCCTTTCTTAAAGGCCGATGCCACGGTTCCTCTTGGAACAGACATGGTACTTGCTGAAAGCAAATCCCTTCTTAGCTCCCGAGGCCATTAGTCCTCTGTGAGCATCTCTTGAAGTTCCGGTTACCAAGTCCCTCTTGGCCAATCCGGAGCCACGAGTATAGTTCTTACTCCTCTATGTCTTATAATTCTCAATACCTTGGTTATGAGAAGCAGAGAAGGGAACACATACACCGACTTACACCCACGGTGTTACCAGGACGTCCACAGCTATCGCTTGAAGGTCTCGTGACCTGGCGCAATACCTGTCCCATTTTTTTGTTCGGGCGGGACGCCATCATGTCCACCTTTGGTCTTTCCCAACGGTTCACAATCATGCGGAAAACTTCCCGATGAAGTTCCCACTCTCCCGGGTGGAGGTCGTGCCTGCTGAGGAAGTCTGCTTCCCAGTCGTCCACTCCCGGAATGAACACTGCTGACAGTGCTATCACATGATTTTCCGCCTAGCGAAAAATCCTTGCAGTTTTGTCACTGCCCTCCTGCTTCTTGTGCCGCCCTTTCTGTTTACGTGGGCGACTGCCGTGATGTTATCCCACTGGATCAATACCGGCTGACCTTGAAGCAGAGGTCTTGCTAAGCTTAGAGCATTATAAATTTGTTCTTAGCTCCAGTATATTTATGTGGAGAGAATTCTCCAGACTTGATCACACTCCTTGTGTGACTGCTCCCCAGCCTCTCAGGCTGGCCTCCGTGGTCACCAACATCCAATCCTGAATGCCGAATCTGCGGCCCTCTAGAAGATGAGCACTCTGTAATCACCACAGGAGAGACACCCTTGTCCTTGGATATAGGGTTATCCGCTGATGCATCTGAAGATGCGATCCGGACCATTTGTCCAGCAGATCCCACTGAAGAGTTCTTGCGTGAAATCTGCCGAATGGAAGCGCTTCGTAATAAGCCACCATTTTTACCAGGACTCTTGTGCAATGATGCACTGACACTTTTCCTGGTTTTAGGAGGATCCCGATTAGCTCGGATAACTCCCTGGCTTTCTCCTCTGGGAGAAACACCTTTTCCTGGACTGTGTCCAGAATCATCCCTAGGACCAGCAGACGTGTCGTCGGAACAACTGCGGTTTTGGAATATTTAGAATCCACCCGTGCTGTCGTAGAACTACTTGAGATAGTGCTACTCCGACCTCCAACTGTTCTCTGGACCTTGTTCTTATCAGGAGGTCGTCCATTTTCTTTGAAGACGAATCCTCCTTTCGGTCATTACCTTGGTAAGGACCCGGGGTGCCTTGGACAATCCAACGGCATCGTCTTGAAACTGATAGTGACCGTTCTGTACCACGAACCTGAGGTACCCTTGGTGAGAAAAGGCAAATTTTGGGACATGGAGGTAAGCATCCCTGATGTCCCGGGACACCATATAGTCCCCTTGTTCTTTGCTATCACTGCTCTGAGTGACTCCATCTGGATTTGAACCCTTGTAAGTGTTCAAATTTTTCAGATTTAGAATAGGTCTCACCTAGCCTTCAGTACCACCATATAGTGTGGAGTAATACCCCTTTCCTTGTTGTCGGAGGGGTAAATTTATTATCACCTGCTGGGAATACAGCTTGTGAATTGTTTTCAATACTGCCTCCCTGTCGGAGGGAGACATTGGTACAGCAGACTACAGGAACCTGCGAGGGGGGAAACCTCTCGACATTCCAATCTGTACCCCTTGGATACTACTTGTAGGATCCAGGGGTCCTGTACGGTCCCAGCGTCATGCTGAGAACTTGGTAGAAGCGGTGGAGGGCTTCGGTTCCTGGGAATGGGCTGCCTGCTGCAGTCTTCTTCCCTTTCCTCTATCCCTGGGCAGATATGACTCTTATAGGGACGAAAGGACTGAGGCTGAAAAGACGGTGTCTTTTTCTGCAGAGATGTGACTTAGGGTAAAAAACGGTGGATTTTCCAGCAGTTGCCCTGGCCACCAGGTCCCATGGACCGACCCCAAATAACTCCTCCCCTTTATACGGCAATACATCTTTGTGCCGTTTGGAATCTGCATCACCTGACCACTGTCGTGTCCATAAACATCTTCTTGCAGATATGGACATCGCATTTACTCTTGATGCCAGAGTGCAAATATCCCTCTGCGCATCTCGCATATATAGAAATGCATCCTTTAAATGCTCTATAGTCAATAAAATACTGTCCCTGTCAAAGGTATCAATATTTTTAGTCAGGGAATCCGACCAAGCCACCTCAGATCTGCACATCCAGGCTGAGGCGATCGCTGGTCGCAGTATAACACCAGCATGTGTGTGTATACTTTTTAGGATATTTTTCAGCCTCCTATCAGCTGGCTCCTTAAGTACGGCCCTATCCGTAGATGGTTCCGCCACTTGTTCTGATAAGCGTGTGAGCGCCTTATCCACCCTGAGGGGTGTTTCCCACCGCGCCTTAACTTCTGGCGGGAAAGGGTATACCGCCAATAATTTTCTATCGGGGGAAACCCACGCATCATCACACACTTCATTTAATTTATCTGATTCAGGAAAAACTACAGGTAGTTTTTTCACCTCACACATAATACCCTTTTTTGTGGTAATTGGAGTATCAGAAATATGTAACACCTCCTTCATTGCCCTTAACGTGTGGCCCTAAAAGAAAATACGTTTGTTTCTTCACCGTCGACACTGAAATCAGTGTCCGTGTCTGGGTCTGTGTCGACCGACTGAGGTAAATGGGCATTTTACAGCCCCTGACGGTGTTTGAGACGCCTGGACAGATACTAATTTGTTCGCCGGCCCTCTCATGTCGTCAACCGGCTTGCAGCGTGTTGACATTGTCACGTAATTTCCATAAATAAGCCATCCATTCCGGTGTCGACTCCCTAGAGAGTGACATCACCATTACAGGCAATTTGCTCCGCCTCCTCACCAACATCGTCCTCATACATGTCGACACACACGTACCGACATATAGCACACACACACAGGGAATGCTCTGATAGAGGACAGGACCCCACTAGCCCCTTGGGGAGACAGAGGGAGAGTTTGCCAGCACACACCAAAGCGCTATATTTTACAGGGATAGCCTTATAATAAGTGCTCCCTTATAGCTGCTTTTATAAAATCACAATTTCGCCAAATTTTGCCCCCCCTCTCTTGATTTAACCCTGTTTCTGTAGTGCAGTGCAGGGGAGAGCCTGGGAGCCTTCCTGACCAGCGGAACTGTGTGAGGAAATGGCGCTGTGTGCTGAGGAGATAGGCCCCGCCCCCTTTTCGGCGGGCTCGTCTCCCGCTTAAAAATGGATTCTGGCAGGGGTTAAATATCTCCATATAGCCCCGGAGGCTATATGTGAGGTATTTTTTGCCAAAAAAAGGATTTTCATTGCTGCCCAGGGCGCCCCCCCCCAGCGCCCTGCACCCTCAGTGACTGCCGTGTGAAGTGTGCTGAGAGCAATGGCACACAGCTGCAGTGCTGTGCGCTACCTTAAGAAGACTGAGGAGTCTTCTGCCGCCGATTCTGGACCTTCTTCTCTTTTCAGCATCTGCAAGGGGGCCGGCGGCGAGGCTCCGGTGACCATCCAGGCTGTACCTGTGATCGTCCCTCTGGAGCTAATGTCCAGTAGCCAAAGAAGCCAATCCATCCTGCACGCAGGTGAGTTCACTTCTTCTCCCCTAAGTCCCTCGATGCAGTGATCCTGTTGCCAGCAGGACTCACTGTAAAATAAAAAACCTAAGCTAAACTTTTCTAAGCAGCTCTTTAGGAGAGCCACCTAGATTGCACCCTTCTCGGCCGGGCACAAAAACCTAACTGAGGCTTGGAGGAGGGTCATAGGGGGAGGAGCCAGTGCACACCACCTGATCCTAAAGCTTTACTTTTTGTGCCCTGTCTCCTGCGGAGCCGCTATTCCCCATGGTCCTTTCAGGAACCCCAGCATCCACTAGGACGATAGAGAAATATATAACACGTCATTTAGTAATGAAGGGGGGAAGTGATATATATGAACCCAGTAGGTGAATGCTCCTACCTCAGCGCCGACCCTTTCTGCGGCCCCCTCAGCACTATGTCTCCCGCTGGCAAGGACCTGCGTCGCTGCTGCTGTCAGACTCATCGCGGACCCGGCATCCTAAACAGAGCAGAAACACCACGCTAGCCGCCGGTTGCTAGACGACGGGCTGCTCGGCCGCTGCTGCAGGGAGCGGGGAGCCGGGTTGAGCGGCTGTCACTAGCGCCGGTCTTAGTGTATGCTCTGAGCCGGGAAGATTCTACCCGCCGAGACATTGTAGGGGAAGGGGGGAGAAGGACGTACTCACTGCGCTCCTCCGTGTGATCAGCGGATCCTTTGTGGCTGGATCTTGGTCACCGATTACTCCTTCAGAGTAAAAAAAAAACAAAAAAAACGTTGTCTCACTCTTTATTGGGTGGGAGTAGGTTATTGCACTTTGTATTCAAATAAAATAAATTCCTAACAGGAGCCTGAGCTCCCTAATGTGCTTCTTCCTCCGTAGCACAATTTTTCAAACTGGAGGGAGAGGGGGCATGAAGAGGGAGGAGCCAGCTGTGCACTTCAATTAATTTGCATATATTGTGCCACCTCCTTCTCCATTCTTCACACCCTAGCTGTATGAACTCAGTGTCCTCTAGTAGATGACAGAGAAATTATCTTTTCTGCTTAATAGGCATTCATGCTGAAAGATTGAATGAGGATATCTTTCATACATTAAATCCAGTTACAGTAAAATAAAATAAAAATATCACACATTGGATTCTAACAAATCAGTAATTTGTACTCTGCATTCACTTTGAAAACGCTGTGGTAAAGGTGTGTGGAACCATGCATGGTGCCCAAAGGAGTTTTGAATACTTCTTTTATCTTCTTTCCACCATTCACCATGTGGTTTACAATGATAGGTATGGGATCCCAGCGGTCATGAGACCAACGGCGGGATCGTAACAGGCGAAATCCCAGCAGAGAGCGCAGCGTGTCCCCTTGCGTACTCGCCACGCATCGGGCCCGGTGGCGACCTTCGGTCACAACACTATTAAATTCCTGCTCAGGTGGTGGCGTGCACCACCACCCAAGAGTGAATTCCGGCCTGGTGTTGGTATTCCGACTGCTGGCATTTTGCAGAGTGCCAGGTTTCCGGCGGCGGCATCCTGACTGCCGGGATGTTAACCGCATACCATTTTAAACAAGCACTGTTGGTATAATACAGTGGATTCAAAACTCTAGTGAATAAGCACCAACGCTTCTGTACCATCGCAGAAATAATAAAGTAATGATTTCAAACAAAAGCCCTCAAAAAAGACAAGGGAATCACACAGGTAATATTTTACGGGTTTACTACGAGAGACCAGAGCTTGGGATCCCGGCGCCCAGCAGTCAGATGCCGGGATCCCAACCGCGGAATGCCAGCAGCAGGGCTTGCACAAAAGAGCCCCTTGTGGGCTCGCAGTGCTACATGCGCCACGCTGTTTATTTTCCCTCTCCAGAGGCGTTATGGACACCCCAAGAGGCAGAATAGTTGTCGGTATGTAGAGCGCCGAGATCCCAACAGCCGGGATATCGAGTGCCTCGCATATTTTACATGGGGAGCATGAAAGGTTCAGTATTATTTTGAAAACATTTTTTGCTCATTTATACTGCAAAGTGTAAATTGAATACACTGATAAAACAGATACAGTAAAACACAACCTTTTAAAGTAAACAAAGTCATTTACAGCCTGTGTTTTTGCTCTGAAGTCTTATTACTACGTCATGGTATGATTATTCTAACAATAATTTGGAATAATGCTATTAGGTATCGCAGACAGTAATCAAAGTCTCCTACCTGATTTGAAATAACATGGGCCCCATAACGCAACATGACTTCACTTCGAAGGATAAGTTGCAACATATTTTTATCCAACAGAGGCAAAGCAGCACCCAGCAACCTGTAACACATGTAACTAAAAGAAACAAACCTAGTTAAAACAGAAATAAGTGGAACACTCAAGAGCAAAAACAACCAAACCAACAAATTTGCATCTAAAGTATAGCTAAATTATTGGGATAGTTTTTATTACATATAATCTGCCAGAATTCGCAATTATAGAAGTGCTACTTCAATTAGGGATGAGAACATCGTCAATAATAAAAATAAAAGTTTTAGCTTTTTAAATCTGTTTTTCTGAGTCCGTCTGGTAGACACAACCCTGGGTGCAGAGGGCGCTGTGCCGAGCGTACACTTAAAATTAAAGTAGTTAGACCCTCCCTCTCTACATACCATCAAACCCTAAGTAGTCTGTAATATATTTATATCCTACTGGAGATATGGTCTCCGGACACAGTATTCCAGATGAGGTGGTGCCAATGATCTATACAGTTCAATTCACTAAGGATAGGATCCAACCTTGGCTGTTCAGCTACCACACAAGAAAAAGTAACAGATCATCAGACAGCAGGAAGAATCTACTTGCAGATGACCATTTGGTCAGATATTATTCTGACAGGTCTACAAATAAAAGGGTGCAAAGGGAACTGCCTTGAAGCAAGTAAGCAAATGCACGCTTTTGATATAAGACACCCATGTGCAAGTCATTAGCACCAACTATCTTTTCCTTTGACAGGAAGACCCGGAATGATCACCTGTCAGAGTGACACAGGAATTTGAGAGGCTGCGATGTGACCTAATGGAACTTGGGGTCATTTCTCATCCAGCCATGTGCCTCCAGGGTTTCTATCATTAATTGGAGATGGTATTGTTAAAGTGCATTTTATTTGCCGGTCATCCAGGGATAGAATAACATTCAAACTTTTCAATCACGAAAGTACTGCCATTATGATCGGAGGCTAGTTGCCAGACTCGAAGTAAGGGCTCTGAACTGGAAACTGGCGCTGCCCACAGCAATCCTAAGCAGGCAGTGGTACCCGCCAAATGTTGGGACATGCAAGATAGCATAAGCTTGTGAGCAGGGCCTTCCTACCTCTATACCCAGTTTGTCTTATCACTGTTGTTTCCAATTATAAAGCACAATGGAATATGCTGCGCTATATAAGAAACTGTAAACAAATAATCAAATAATAAATAACACCTTGGAGGTCCATTTAGTCATTTTAAAAAAAGAGAAAGAAAAGACCTGTACAAAACTATCAAAAATCAGTATTGGTAAAGCATCAGAGAAAACTACAGACAGAAGCTAAAGAGCTACAGTGCATCTAAAAAGTATTCACAGCGCTTCACTTTTTCCACATTTTGTTAGTGCATCTAAAAAGTATTCACAGCGCTTCACTTTTTCCACATTTTGTTATGTTACAGCCTTATTCCAAAATTGAATAAATTCATTTATTCCTCAAAATTCTACATACAATACCCCATAGTGACAACGTCAAAAAGGTTTTATTTAGATTTTTTCAAATTTATTAAAAAATAAAAAACTAAGAAATCACAGGTACATAAGTATTCACGGCCTTTGTACAATACTTTATTCATGCACCTTTGGCAGCAATTACAGCCTCAATCCTTTTGAATATGATGCCACAACCTTGGCACATCTATCTTTGGCCAGTTTTGCCCATTCCTCCTTTGCAGCACCTCTCAAGCGCCATCAGGTTGGATGGAAAGCGTTGGTGCACAGCCATTTTCAGATCTCTCCAGAGATGTTCTATTGGATTCAAGTCTGGGCTCTGGTTGGGCCACTCAAGGACATTCACGGTGTTATCCTGAAGCCACTTATTTGAGATCTTGGCTGTGTGCTTAGGGTCGTAGTCCTGCTGAAAGAAGAACCGCTGCCCCAGTCTGAGGTCAAGAACGCTCTAGAGCAGGTTTTCATCAAGGATGTCTCTGTACATTGCAGCATTAATCTTTCCCTCTTATCCTGACTAGTCCTCCAGTTCCTGCCACTGAAAAACATCCCCACGCATGATGCTGCTGCCACCACCATGCTTCACTGTAATAATAATAAAAAATAAAAGAATACCAAAGTGCAAAAGATCACAAGGAACACTACTGGACTTGTGATACTTGTGACATTTGAATCTTGACAGATACACAGCAGGTCTCTATCATTGCCTTATTGCATTAGTGAATACCACTATACCATCCAGCAGGACTATCACAAGTCTAATAGTGTTCCTTGTGATCTTTTGCACTTTGGTCCAACATAATTGTTGGCTAGCACATCTAAATATACCCTATAAAGGATCATTTTTACGAACGAAATGTGTATTCATTTATTTGTTTATATGGAAAAACAAATGTGTTACTTACCCCTGAGGAAGTCCTTTGGGACGAAACACGTTGATTTCTGTCTCTTTTTGATACATACATAACCTTTTTTGAACAACAACTATTTGGCAAGAAAATTCTGCTTGGAAAATTCTGTGTGGATAAAGTTTTGATTATGTCTGTTATGTGGAAATTGTGAATACATTTTACATATTTTATATTGTTCCTTAATATTTCTGATTCCGACTAATAGTAGCGTCCTCAGAAATTGTGTTCCATGTTATATGTGTGGGCCCTTACTAGCAGAGGGCTTTTCTAAAGGTGCAGCTGACTCCTGATTTTAGCGCAGTGGGGTATTTGTTGTGTGTATATATATATATATATATATATATATATATATATATATATATATATATATATATATATATATCATCTCTCAAAACAATACTCTTCCTATGCACTGATAAGTGTAGTATACTTAATGCAAATGACTGCACTGGATGTAGGAATGGCAGCCTTATTCTTCTAAATTCCCTGTTAGAAGGAATTGAAAATAAGAATATATAACACAATAGAATAGTTGGCGCCCACAATACGTATCAATACTTAATAATGTAAACAAACCCTTTTAAAAAACTTTACTCCTAAAACATAATGGTGACATGTTCCATCTAAAAACTTTTATTATTGTAAAAACATGCAATCAATATTTGTGCATAGAAAAAGTGGTAACTCGCTTCACACTTATTATAGATCAATGACCACAGTAGCAATTTACAGGTGATATTCTGTAATATCCACTTTTTCTTTTATATGAGCTTCATAAGACGACAACACAACGCGTTTCATCTTTTTGCCAAGACTTCATCAGGGGTGGATCTCAACTAAATGGTAAGTATGAATAGTATATAGAACCACAATCTCAACGGCTCATTCGTGAATGCTTGATGACAAGACCCTATAGGTCCCTAGGACTTCAAATTGGCCACTCAGTCAAGCCTTGTATTGAGACAATTTGCACATGGAAAATCATATGCTCAGGTTCAAAGACAAATCACTTAGTAGGCGAACCTTGCAGTGAGCCATCTTTGCAGATCTATTGAGGGTTCGCCTACTAAGTGATTTGTCTCTGAACCTGAGCTTCTGATTTTCCATGTGCGAATTGTCTCACTACAAGGTTCTTCTTATGAAGCTCATATAAAAGAAAAAGTGGATATTACAGAATATCACCTGTAAATTGCTACTGTGGTCATTGATCTGTAAAAAGTGTGAAGCGAGTCACCACTTTTTCTATGCACAAATATTGATTGTATGTTTTTACAATAAAAGTTTTTAGATGGAACATGTCACCATAATGTTTTAGTCGTAAAGTTTTTTTAAAAGGGTTTGTTTACATTATTAAGTATTGATACGTATTGTGGGCGCCAATTCTTCTATTGTGTTATGTGTTATATATATGTGTTATATATATATATATATATATATATATATATATATAACATATATATATTTAGAATGTAAGCTCTCACGAGCAGGGCCCTCTTCCCTCATGTGCATATCCTTTCTTACTTTAATAATCTTCAACTGCATCAACTCCAGCAGTCTTCTGCCACCTGATACTTATTCCAGTGTCATCTGCTGATGTAACTATGTTTATTTACCCTGTACTTGTCCTATATTGTCGTCAACTGTAAGTTGCTGTTTTCCTGTTTGATTATTAATGTAATCTGTAATTGGGCGCTGCGGAACCCTTGTGGCGCCATATAAATAAAGGATAATAATTAAATATTATATATATATATATATATACATACATACATACATATAAAACAATGCGCGGTCAGAGACCGGATGTATATATCAGAATACTCGTACAATATATTCTGGAAGAGGTACACTTGTTCTTAACTAACGCTGTCTTAAAATGAAATGTAGAATACTTAAGTGTCTGTAGAATCACAGCGCTGATAAATCAGGCGGATTTACAGAGGAGACCTTGCCCTGCAGTCTAGGAGACCAGTCGCGGAGAGGGAGGGTGTGAGGTAGCTCCAGGGCGGGAACAGCAGCAGTAGATAGCGCACGGAGCTGGGGGAGGGGCTACAGGTCAAGCACCTTATCCCCTATGCTGGTCTTCACCATCTGGTACTATGGAGACTGATTAAAAATAGATCATGTATTATCCGGCCTGTGCTCCCCTGCCCTTGTGGATATAGTGGGGTCCCTGTATGGCCACAGTGTCCATGCCAGTGTGGCGGTCCGTCTCCTAAGACCGCGACCGGAACGAGATTTAATAGCGGGTCCCGGCTGGGGGACCCTCTTACCTCCTCCCTGAGAAGCAGCCACGCGATCCAGGAGAGCGTCTGTAGTGGTGTGTCTAGGAACCGGAGCGTCTCCGCCGCAAGTACCTGGGAACAGAGCAAGCGGGAGTATGCAACGCTGCTGGGGAGGTGATGGAGCCACAGCACAGTATGTCACACTGACATATGAAGTGCTGCAGCCCTTGAAGTCTTCTAAATAGCTTTTTCAGGGCTGCCTGCGCAGCCCCCCCCCCCCCCCCCCCCGTTAACTAAAACTGAGCTCACAGCGCCTGGAGGCGGGGTTATATAGAGGAGGCCCTCGCAATGGATCCTGGGACAGTCTAAAGCTTTAGCCTGTTGGTGCGTCTGGATCAAGATCCATCTCTACACCGCAATGTTTTCCCTGTGGAACACAGTGTATCCCGCTGCAGAAGAAAACTTTTTTCACATTGTTATTATAGTGTATTGTGTGTAGAATTTTGAGGGAAAAAATTAGTTTATTCCATTTTGAAATAAGGCTGTAACATAACAAAATGTGGAAAAAGTGAAGCGCTGTGAATACTTTCCAGATGCACTGTATATAGGACACAGAATAAAATTCTTTACTTTTTTTTTTCTTTCTTTTACTAATACAGTCCAGAGGCTGCACAAATCTAATGGGAAGATAGAATCAACTAACAAATAAGTAAATAAACATCCCTGACAAAAGAGCAGCTTCCAGCCTGTACTCTGCAATAATACAGAAGAGGACAGGCAGACAGGAGAAAATGAATCATGAAGGCAGGTGAGGTATATGGAGCACTATGATCCCCAGAAGACGTCTAATAGAAAACACTGCAAGCTAAATGAATAAAATAAAACTTACAAGGCTGCTCCAGTAATAATAGAAATTGGTTCCTGGTTCCCAGCTAAACCACAAGTTTAGAGTGATGTGGCAGCTCCTCCCAGCACTCTCTACATCCCAGAATGGATGCAACAGAAAAGGCAATATATTTTGCACACCACAAATATTAAAAACAATTTAGGATACCATATAAGTATGGCCATATGACAATCATAATATAGTTTTTCCAGCCACTAAGGTGTTTTAATAGAGATATGAGGCAGAAGATGACATAAGCAGCACAGGAAACATACATGCAAGGTCCAGTCTGTTCCTGCATCAGGCCATTCTCTACGGCGTCCTTCCAGAACAATTCAAATGCTTCCTCCTTCAGAGAAATCCTCAGCACATCCAGTGCTACGCCTGGCAGGCACTTCTCTTTCTTCACAGACTTCGCAGCCATTGATAACAGATCCACCAATCTGGAAGGAATGGTAAAAGGACATGATCAAAACCATTTCATTGTAAAAACCTACATGTAAAAATGTACAGTGAAAAATATATATATCAGGACAATGGTAAGACAAGGAAAAAATAAGAATTTACTTACCGATAATTCTATTTCTCGTAGTCCGTAGTGGATGCTGGGGACTCCGTCAGGACCATGGGGAATAGCGGGCTCCGCAGGAGACAGGGCACATCTAAAAAGCTTTTTAGGTCACATGGTGTGTACTGGCTCCTCCCCCCATGACCCTCCTCCAAGCCTCAGTTAGGTACTGTGCCCGGACGAGCGTACACAATAAGGAAGGATCTTGAATCCCGGGTAAGACTCATACCAGCCACACCAATCACACCGTACAACTTGTGATCTGAACCCAGTTAACAGTATGATAACAAAACGAAGTAGCCTCTGAAAAATTGGCTCACAACAATAGTAATAACCCGATTTTTGTAACAATAACTATGTACAAGCATTGCAGACAATCCGCACTTGGGATGGGCGCCCAGCATCCACTACGGACTACGAGAAATAGAATTATCGGTAAGTAAATTCTTATTTTCTCTAACGTCCTAGTGGATGCTGGGGACTCCGTCAGGACCATGGGGATTATACCAAAGCTCCCAAACGGGCGGGAGAGTGCGGATGACTCTGCAGCACCGAATGAGAGAACTCCAGGTCCTCTTTAGCCAGAGTATCAAATTTGTAAAATTTTACAAACGTGTTCTCCCCTGACCACGTAGCTGCTCGGCAAAGTTATAATGCCGAGACTCCTCGGGCAGCCGCCCAGGATGAGGCCACCTTCCTTGTGGAATGGGCATCTACATATTTCGGCTGTGGCAGGCCTGCCACAGAATGTGCAAGCTGAATTGTACTACAAATCTAGCGTGCAATAGACTGCTTAGAAGCAGGAGCACCCAGCTTGTTGGGTGCATACAATATAAACAGCAAGTCAGACTTTCTGACTCCAGCCGTCCTAACTATATATATATATATATATATATATATATATATATATATATATATATATTTTTAGGGCCCTGACAACGTCTAGTAACTTGGAGTCCTCCAAGTCCCCAGTAGCCGCAGGCACCACAATAGGTTGTTTCAGGTGACAACGCTGACACCCCTTTAGGAAGAAACTGGAGACGAGTCCCAGTTCTGCCCTGTTCAAATGGAAAATTCTAATATGGGCTTTTGTAAAACAAAACCGCCCATTCTTTTTGACAATCGCCTGGCCGAGGCCAGGACTAACAACATGGTCACTTTCCATGTGAGATATTGGTCAACAGCATGGTCACTTTCCATGTGAGATATTTCAAATCCACAGATTTGAGCGGTTCAAACCAATATGATTTTAAGGAATCCCAACACTATGTTGAGATCTCACGGTGCCCCTAGAGGCACAAAAGAACTGTATATGGAATACACCCTTTACAATCTGGACTTCAGGAACTGAAGTCAATTTTTTCTGGAAGAAAATCTACAGGGCCGAAATTTAAATCTTAATGAACCCCAATTTGAGACTCAAAACACTCCTGTTTTCAGGAAGTGCAGAATCGACCTAGTTGAATTTCCTTCGTGGAGCCTTCCTGGCCTTACCCACGCAACATATTTTCACCACATGTGGTGATGACGTTGTGCGGTCACCTCCTTCCTGGCTTTGACCAAGGTAGGTATGACCTCTTATGGAATGCCTTTTTCCCTTCAGAATCCGGTATTCAACCGCCATGCCGTCAAACGCAGCCGCGGTAATTCTTGGAAAAGACATGGTACTTGCTGAAGCAAGTCCCTTCTTAGCTCCCCAGGCCCTTAGTCCTCTGTGAGCATCTCTTGAAGCTCCGGGTACCAAGTCCCTCTTGGCCCATCCGGAGCCACTAGTATAGTTCATACTCCTCTATGTCTTATAATTCTCAATACCTTGGTTATGAGAAACAGAGGAGGGAACCCATACACTGACTGGTACACCCACGGTGTTACCAGAACATCCACAGCTATCGCCTAAAGGTCTCATGACCTGGCGGAATACCTGTCCCGTTTTTCGGGCGGGACGCTATCATGTCCACCTTTGGTCTTTGCCAACGGTCCACAATCATGCTGAAAAACTTCCCTATGAAGTTTCCACTCTCCCGGGTGGAGGTCATGCCTGCTGAGGAAGTCTGCTTCCCAGTCGTCCACTCCCGGAAAGAACACTGCTGACAGTGCTATCACATGATTTTCCGCCTAGCGAAAAATCCTTGCAGTTTTGTCACTGCCCTCCTGCTTCTTGTGCCGCCCTTTCTGTTTACGTGGGCGACTGCCGTGATGTTATCCCACTGGATCAATACCGGCTGACCTTGAAGCAGAGGTCTTGCTAAGTTTAGAGCCTTATAAATTTGCTCTAAGCTTATTTATGCAGAGAGAATTCTCCAGACTTAATCACACTTCCCTGGAAATTTTTTCCCTGTGTGACTGTTCTCCAGCCTCTCAGGCTGGCCTCCGTGGTCACCGGCATCCAATCCTGAATGCCAAATCTGCGGCCCTCTAGAAGATGAACACTCTGTAATCACCACAGGAGAGACACCCTTGTCCTTGGATATAGGGTTATCCGCTGATGCATCTGAGGATGCGATCCGGACCATTTGTCCAGCAGATCCCACCGAAGAGTTCTTGCGGGAAATCTGCCGAATGGAATTGCTTCGTAATAAGCCACCATTTTTACCAGGACTCTTGTGCAATGATGCACTGACACTTTTCCTGGTTTTAGGAGGATCCCGATTAGCTCGGAGAACTCCCTGGCTTTCTCCACTGGGAGAAACACGTTTTTCTGGACTGTGTCCAGAATCATCCCTATGAACAGTAGACGTGTCATCGGAAAAAGCTGCGATTTTGGAATATTTAGAATCCACTCGTGCTGACGTAGAACTACTTAAGATAGTGCTACTCCGACCTCCAACTGTTCTCTGGACCTTGCCCTTATCAGGAAAGCGTCCATGTTTCCTTTTAAGAAAAATCATCATTCCGGCCATTACCTTGGTAAAGACCCGGGGCGCCGTGGACAACCCAAACGGCAGCGTCTGAACTGATAGTGACAGTTCTGTACCAGGAACCTGAAGTACCCTTGGTGAGAAGGGCAAATTTGGACCTGTAGGTAAGCGTCCCTGATATCCAGTGACACCATATCGTCCCCTTCTTCCTGGTTCGCTATCACTGCTCTGAGTGACTCCATCTTGATTTGAACGCTTGTATGTAAGTGTTCAAATATTTCAGATCTCACCGAGCCGGTTGGCTTCAGTACCACAATATAGTGTGGGATACTACCCCCTTCCATGTTGTAAGAGGGGTACTTTGATTATCACCTGCTGGGAATACAGCCTGTGAATTGTGTGAGGGGGAGATGTCTCGAATTTCCAATGTACACCTGGGATACTACATGTAGGATCCCGGAGTTCCCTTGCGAGTGAGCCCCCTGCGTACTGAAACTTTTGAGATGACCCCCTACCGCACCTGAGTCCGCTTGTACGGCCCCAGCGTTATGCTGCGGACTTGGCAGAAGCTGTGAGGGGCTTCTGTTCCTGGGAATGGGCTGCTTGCTGCAGTCTTCTTCCCTTTCCTCTACCCCTGGGCAGATATGACTGGCCTTTGCCCGCCTGCCCCTATGGGGACGAAAGGACTGAGACTGAAAAGACTGTCCTTTTTTGCCGATATGTGATTCGGGGTAACAAAAAGTGGATTTTTCAGCTGTTGCCATGGCCACCAGGTCCGATGGACCGCCCCTTTATACGGCAATACTTCCACATGCCGTCTGGAATCTGCC
This sequence comes from Pseudophryne corroboree, assembly GCF_028390025.1. Lineage (NCBI taxonomy): Eukaryota > Metazoa > Chordata > Amphibia > Anura > Myobatrachidae > Pseudophryne > Pseudophryne corroboree. Next base: position 450,230,550 of record NC_086445.1, on the reverse strand, counting down.
TCACCTGACCACTGTCGTGTCTTCGTCTGGCAGATATGTAAATCACATTTACTCTTGATGCCAGAATGCAAATATCCCTCTGCGCATCACGCATATATAGAAATGCATCCTTAAAATGCTCTATAGTCAATAAAATCTTGTCCCTGTCAAGGGTATCAAAATTTTCAGTCAGGAAATCCGACCAAGCCCCCTCAGCGCTGCACATCCAGGCTGAGGCGATTGCTGGTCGTAGTATAACACCAGTATGTGTGTATATACTGTCATGATATTTTTCAGCTTCCTATCAGCTGGCTTCTTGAGGGCGGCCGTATCTAGAGACGGTAACGCCATGTTTTTATAAGCGTGTGAGCGCCTTATCCACCCTAAGGTGTGTTTCCCAACTCGCCCTTACTTCTGGCGGGAAAGGGTATACCGCCCATAACTTTCTATCGGAGGAACCCCACGTATCATCACACACTTCATTTAATTTATCTGATTCAGGCAAAACTACAAGTAGTTTATTCACACCCTACAAAATACCCTTATTTGTGGTACTTGTAGTATCAGAAATATGTAACAGCTCCTTCATTGCCCTTAACATGTAACTCGTGGCCCTAAAGGAAAATTACGTATGTTTCTTCACCGTCGACACTGGGGTCAGTGTCCATGTCTGTGTCTGTCGACCGACTGAGGTAAATGGGCGTTTTTACAAGCCCCTGACGGTGTCTGAGACGCCTGGACCGGTACTAATTTGTCCGCCGGCCATCTCATGTCGTCAACCGTCTTGCAGCGTGTTGACATTATCACGTAATTCCATAAGTAGACCATCCATTCCGGTGTCGACTCCCTAGAGAGTGACATCAACATTACAGGCAATTTGCTCCGCCTCCTCACCAACATTTTCCTCATACATGTCGACACACACGTACCGACATACAGCACACACACAGGGAATGCTCTGATAGAGGACAGGACCCACTAGCCCTTTGGGGAGACAGAGGGAGAGTTTGCCAGCACACACCAAAAGCGCTATAATGTATATAACAACCCTAGAAGGTGTTGTTTCTATATATGCGCTCTTAATATATCATTATATCGCCAATTTATGCCCCCCTTCTCTTTTAACCCTGTTTCTGTAGTGCAGTGCAGGGGAGAGTGGGAGCCTTCCTCACCAGCGGAGCTGATCAGGAAAATGGCGCTGAGTGCTGAGGAGAATAAGCTCCGCCCCCTTTTCGGCGGGCTTTTCCTCCCGGTTTTTTAATAACTGGCCTGGGTTAAAATACATACATATAGCCTTAATGGCTATATGTGATGTATTTATTTGCCAAATAGGTATTTATATTGCTGCCCAGGGCGCCCCCAGCAGCGCCCTGCACCCTCCGTGACCGTGTCAGTGAGCCGTGTGACAACAATGGCGCACAGCTGCAGTGCTGTGCGCTACCTCTCTGAAGACTGTGAAGTCTTCTGCCGCCTGTTTCCGGACCTCCGTTCCGCCGTCTTTCTTCAGCGTCTGTAAGGGGGATCGGCGGCGCGGCTCCGGGACGAACCCCAGGCTGACCTGTGTTCCGACTCCCTCTGGAGCTCAGTGTCCAGTAGCCTAAGACTTCAATCCTCCTGCACGCAGGTGAGTTGCCAGTCTCTCCCCTAAGTCCCTCGTTGCAGTGATCCTGTCGCCAGCAGGAATCACTGATTAGAAACCTAAAAAAAAAACTTTACTAAATAGCTCCTTAAGAGAGCCATCCAGTTTGCACCCTTCTCGGACGGGCACAAAAACCTAACTGAGGCTTGGAGGAGGGTCATGGGGGGAGGAGCCAGTACACACCATGTGACCTAAAAAGCTTTTTAGATGTGCCCTGTCTCCTGCGGAGCCCGCTATTCCCCATGGTCCTGACGGAGTCCCCAGCATCCACTAGGACGTTAGAGAAATACATATATTATGCATATGTAAATATAAAATCATAGTCCAAACAAAAGTGAAGCTAAATTATACACACACAGCAGACAGTGCAAGAGATCAAATACGATTGTGTACAGACAAAGTATTGCAGTAAGGTGATATGTATCATTGTACTCAATAAGGATGCATTCATTCTGCCATGGCAGCAAGCTACAAATACTACTACAAAAAAGTTCTGCATAACCATTACAAAAGCAATAAGGAACAATACTGTGTGTCACTTACTTTGGGATGTTTTCTTGTGTAATTATCATGGATGATCCAAGCAGCTTCTTTAATTTCTTGGGTTTCAGCACTCCTGGGAACTTCTGCATTCCTACAAGCAGCAGGTGTAGCTGTTCCGGAGTGCTGAATGCAGAGGACAGATCAGAGCGCAGCGCTCCAAACAACACTTCTTCAAATGTGGATTCTGGAATCTGGAGGGGATTAAACAGACAGGTTTCTCAGTGCCATTTAATTAAGGAATCAGATGTACTCTATTATCAGGTAAAGGTCTACAAAATATACTGGTAGGTTAATTAAATCCCAACAAAAATTAACCCTAGTATGAATGTCAGTGCCGTAAGTAAACATTTTAGCGCTGTGTGCAAGAAACGGCATCGGCGCCCCCCCCCCCCCCCTTAACGCAAACTTGCGGCAGTGCGCGCCGTAGGCGCGCACAAAAAATATAGGGGCGTGGCTTCACGGGAAAGGGGTGTGGCCACAAAATAATACCAATTCATATAATGGTGCACAGTAGTCTCCATTATTCAAATTACACCTCACAGTAGCGCCACTACACCAGGTAGAGCTGCTTTTTCACATTACGGCAGACAGCTTCCCCTTTTTTACACATTACGGCAGACAGCATCCCCTTTTTTATACATTACGGCAGACAGCGTCCCCTTTTTACACATTACGGCAGACAGCGTCCCCTTTTTACACATTACGGCAGACAGCGTCCCCCTTTTTACACATTACGGCAGACAGCGTCCCCCTTTTTACACATTACGGCAGACAGCGTCCTCTTTTTACACATTACGGCAGACAGCATCCCCTTTTTACACATTACGGCAGACAGCGTCCCCTTTTACACATTACGGCAGACAGCGTCCCCAATTTACACATTACGGCAGACAGCGTCCCCCTTTTTGATGAGGGCAGGGATGCTGAAGGTGCAGATACAGGGAGGGTGAGGGCTGGGACGCTGAGGGGGGGAGTAACAGGGAGGGTGAGGAAAGGGGCACTCAGGGGTGGTTAGAGGGAGGTTATGGGTGCTGAGGGGGAGATACAGGGACGTAACACTTAAAATATGTTTGCAAGTATATACACATGATAAGTTACAATGTAACTTATCATGTGTATATACTTCCAAACATATTTTATCCGGCACTAAGTTACATACGTGGCTCAAAATCAAACTCTCCCCCCTTTCCCCCCCAGTCCCCAGTCGCATCACATATAACAATTACCTGGCAGGCATCCTAGGACTGACAGGAGGCGGCTACAGGAGAGAGCGCACATGTAGAGAGCCTTGGAACAGGAGGGGAGAGCGCACCGCAGGTTCGGGAGAGAGCTTCATGAAAAAAAGCTGGAGCAGGGGAGGAGACGTCAAGACGCGGTAAAGGAGGAGGGCACACACAGCCTGGCGTCTTCACATCACGTGTGGGCAGGTTCCTATTAGGCAGGGGTAGGCGGAGCGCAGCACCGGCGGCTGTATCGGCTGTCAGTGGGGAGCACATTGCTGCACCACAGATCGGTAATAGAAATCCGATCTGTGGCGGGTGGCAGGGGGCCCTTTCAGACAGCCTCCTCATGAACGGGCAGTGGGAGCGCAGACAGGGGGAATATGCGCTCTAACTAGGTGTGCGCTGTGGGCAATGCCCCTTCAGCACACACCTAGTTACGGCGCTGATGAATGTGTGCGCATGTACATGTGGTAGGGAATACAGGGGCAGATGTATTAACCTGAAGAAGGCATAAGGAAGTGATAAACCAGTGATATGTGCAAGGTGATAAAGGCACCAGCCAATCAGACCCTGTTAATTTACATATTGGAGCTGATTGGCTGGTGCCTTTGTCACCTTGCACATATCACTGGTTTATCACTTCCTTATGCCTTCACCAGGTTAATACATCTGCCCCATAGAATGTAAGCTCCACTGGCCAAATATTCTCTGTAAAGTACTGCGGAATATGTGTGCGCTATATAAATAACTGGTAATAAATATTATAGACACCTATCTCTCTGGCCAGATCCTCATCAGATAGTAAGATATGAATTTGTTTTTGAATGGTAGATAGATTTCCCTTTGCTAGTTAGAAAATGTGCTCACAAATGTGGTTTCCCTGGTTGTTGCTTGTCCTTTTTGAGGATGAAAAGACAGCCTCCCTATATTTTGCGGATTTGATTAGTAGTAGCCATGTGCTAGAAAGCCATTTTTCAATTCTTCCGCTCTTAATTCAAAAGTTCTTTTGTCTGAGCAATTCCATATTGTTATCATCCCGCCTTTTGGTATTGCTTTTTTTCATGGTAGCAGGATAATGTAATAGGCTGCTAGTGGCCGTTGTTTCCGTGTGCATATACAGTAAGTAGTCAGGGAGCCCAATCGGTTACAGATATCGCAGATCTAATGAAATGATCTGAATGATCTAAATTACTTTCTTGCCTCATTTCTGAATTAATTTCAGAATGAAATTATCATTGTTTAGTTTGCTGATATATTCCATGAGTAAGTCCTTAGGACCTTACCAAAAATTAGGTCCTCTAAGTATCTGTAAAAATAAGAATTTACTTACCGATAATTCTATTTCTCGTAGTCCGTAGTGGATGCTGGGAACTCCGTAAGGACCATGGGGAATAGCGGCTCCGCAGGAGACTGGGCACATCTAAAGAAAGCTTTAGGATCACCTGGTATGCACTGGCTCCTCCCCCTATGACCCTCCTCCAAGCCTCAGTTAGGATACTGTGCCCGGACGAGCGTACACAATAAGGAAGGATTTTGAATCCCGGGTAAGACTCATACCAGCCACACCAATCACACCGTACAACTTGTGATCTGAACCCAGTTAACAGCATGATAATAGAGGAGCCTCTAGAAAAGATGGCTCACTACAACAATAACCCGAATTTTTTGGTAACAATAATTATGTACCAGTATAGCAGACAATCCGCACTTGGGATGGGCGCCCAGCATCCACTACGGACTACGAGAAATAGAATTATCGGTAAGTAAATTCTTATTTTCTCTGACGTCCTAGTGGATGCTGGGAACTCCGTAAGGACCATGGGGATTATACCAAAGCTCCCAAACGGGCGGGAGAGTGCGGATGACTCTGCAGCACCAAATGAGAGAACTCCAGGTCCTCCTCACCCAGGGTATCAAATTTGTAGAATTTTACAAACGTATTTGCTCCTGACCAAGTAACTGCTCGGCAAAGTTGTAAAGCCGAGACCCCTCGGGCAGCTGCCCAAGATGATCCCACCTTCCTTGTGGAGTGGGCATTTACAGATTTTTTGGCTGTGGCAGGCCTGCCACAGAATGTGCAAGCTGAATTGTACTACAAATCCAACGAGCAATCGTCTGCTTAGAAGCAGGAGCACCCAGCTTGTTGGGTGCATACAGGATAAACAGCGAGTCAGATTTTCTGACTCCAGCCGTCCTGGAAACATATGTTTTCAGGGCCCTGACCACGTCAAGCAACTTGGAATCCTCCAAGTCCTTAGTAGCCGCAGGTACCACAATAGGTTGGTTCCTGTGGAATGCAGAAACCACCTTAGGTAGAAATTGAGGACAAGTCCTCAATTCTGCCCTGTCAGAATGAAATATTAAGTAAGGGCTTTTATATGATAAAGCCACCAATTCTGACACACGCCTGGCTGAATCCAGGGCTAACTCGTCACTTTCATGTGAGATATTTTAAGTCCACAGTGGTGAGTGGTTCAAACCAATGTGACTTTAGGAAACTCAACACAACATTGAGATCCCAAGGTGCCACTGGAGGCACAAAAGGAGGCTGTATATGCAGTACCCCTTTTACAAATGTCTGAACTTCAGGCACTGAAGCCAGTTCTTTTTTGGAAGAAAATCGACAGGGCCGAAATTTGAACCTTAATGGACCCCAATTTTTGGCCCATAGACAGTCCTGTTTGCAGGAAATGGAGGAAACGACCCAGTTGAAATTCCTCTGTAGGGGCCTTCTTGGCCTCACCCCACGCAACAAATTTTCGCCAAATGCGGTGATAATGTTTTGCGGTTACGTCCTTCCTGGCCTTGACCAGGGTAGGGATGACTTCATCCGGAATGCCTTTTTCCTTCAGGATCCGGCGTTCAACCGCCATGCCGTCCAACGCAGCCGCGGTAAGTCTTGGAACAGACAAGGCCCCTGCTGGAGCAGGTCCTTTCTTAGAGATAGAGGCCACGGTTCGTCCGTGAGCATCTCTTGAAGTTCCAGATACCAAGTCCTTCTTGGCCAATCCGGAACCACGAGTATAGTTCTTACTCCTCTCCTTTTTATGATTCTCAGTACTTTTGGTATGAGAGGCAGAGGAGGGAACACATACACTGACTGGTACACCCACGGCGTTACCAGAGCGTCCACCGCTATTGCCTGAGGGTCCCTTGACCTGGCGCAATATCTGTCTAGTTTTTTGTTTAGACGGGACGCCATTATGTCCACCTTTGGTTTTTCCCAACGGTTTACAATCAGGTGGAAGACTTCTGAGTGAAGTCTCCACTCTCCCGGGTGAAGGTCGTGTCTGCTGAGGAAGTCTGCTTCCCAGTTGTCCACTCCCGGAATGAACACTGCTGACAGTGCTATCACATGATTTTCCGCCCAGCGAAAATCCTTGCAGCCTCTGCCATTGCCCTCCTGCTTCTCGTGCCGCCCTGTCTGTTTACGTGGGCGACTGACGTGATGTTGTCCGATTGGATCAATACCGCCTGACCCTGAAGCAGGGGTTTCGCTTGACTTAGGGCATTGTAAATGGCCCTTAGTTCCCGAATGTTTATAAGAAGAGATGTCTCCAGGCTTGACCATAAGCCCTGGAAATTCCTTCCCTGTGTGACTGCTCCCCAGCCTCGCAGGCTGGTATCCGTGGCCACCAGGACCCAGTCCCGAATGCCGAATCTGCGGCCCTCTAGAAGATGAGCACTCTGCAACCACCACAGGAGGGATACCCTTGTCCCTGGTGACAGGGTTATCCGTTGAAGCATCTGAGGATGCGACCCGGACCATTTGTCCAGTAGGTTCCACTGTGCGTGGAATCTGCCGAATGGGATTGCTTCGTAGGAAGCAACCATTTTTACCCAGAACCCTTGTGCATAGATGCACTGGGACTTGGTTCGGTTTTAGGAGGTTCCTGACTAGCTCGGATAACTCCCTGGCTTTCTCCTCCGGAAGAAGCACCTTCTTTCTGGACTATGTCCAGAATCATCCCTAGGAACAGAAGACAAGTCGTTGGAACCAGCTGCGAATTTGGAATATTGAAAATCCAATCGTGCTGCCACAACACTACCTGATATAGTGCTACACCGATCTCCAACTGTTCCCTGGATCTTACCCTTATCAGGGAATCGTCCAAGTAAAGGATAACTAAAATTCCCTTCTTTCGAAGGAATATCATCATTTCAGTAAAGACCCGGGGTGCCGTGGACCATCCCTACGGCAGCGTCCGAACTGATACAGTTCTGTACCATAACCTGAAATACCCTTGGTGAGAAGGGTAAATTTTGACATGAAGGTAAGTATCCTTGATGTCCCGAGACATCATGTAGTCCCCTTCTTCCAGGTTTGCAATCACTGCTCTGAGTGACTCAATTTTGAATTTGAACCTTTGTATGCAAGTGTTCAAAGATTTTAGATTTTAGAGTTTAAAATCGGTCTCACCGAGCCGTCTGGCTTCGGTACCACAATAGTGTGGAATAATACCCCGTTCCCTGTTGCAGGAGGGGTACCTTGATTATCACCTGCTGGGAATACAGCTTGTGAATGGCTTCCAAAACTGCATCCCTGTCAGCGGGAGACGTCGGTAAAACAGACTTTTGGAAACGGCGAGGGGAATACGTCTCGAATTCCAATTTGTACCCCTGAAATATTATCTGAAGGATCCAGGGGTCTACTTGCGAGTGAGCCCACTGCGCACTGAAATTCATTGAGAACGGGACCCCACCGTGCCTGAACTTGTAAAGCCCTAGTGTCATACTGAGGGCTTGGCATAGGCGGAAAAGGGTTTCTGTTCCTTGGAACTGGCTGATCTCTGCAGCCATTTTCCTCTCCCTCTGTCACGAGCAGAAAAGAGGAACCCTTTTGCCCGCTTGCCAACCAGGACTGCGCCTGATAATACGGCGTCTTATTTTGAGAGGCGACCTGGGGTACAGCCCTTCTTTTAAGGCAATACTTCCAAATGCCGTTTGGAATCCGCATCACCTGACCACTTTACTGGAATAATTGGACAACGCACTTATACTTGATGCCAGTCGGCAAATATTCCGCTGTGCATCATGCATATATAGAAATGCATCTTTTAATTGCTCTATAGGCAATAATATACTGTCCTTATCTAGGATATCATATTTCCAGTCAGGGAATCCGACCACGCCAACCCAGCACTGCACATCCAGGCTGAGGCGATTGCTGGTCGCAGTATAACACCAGTATGTGTGTAAATACATTTTAGGATACGCTCCTGCTTTCTATCAGCAGGATCCTTAAGGGCGGCCATCTCAGGAGAGGGTAGAGCCCTTGTTTTTACAAGCGTGTGAGCGCTTTATCCACCCTAGGGGGTGTTTCCCAACGCACCCTAACCTCTGGCGGGAAAAGGTATACTGCCCATAACTTTTTTGAAATTATCAATTGTTATCGGGGGGGAAACCCACGCATCATCACACACCTCATCTTATTTCTCAGATTCAGGAAAACTACAGGAAGTTTTTCCTCACCAAACATAATACCCCTTTTTTGGTGGTATTCATATTATCAGAAAAGTGTAAACTTTTCCCATTGCCTCAATCATGCAATGTGTGGCCCTATTGGAAATCACGGTTGTCTCTTCACCGTCGACACAGGAGTCAGTACCCTTGTCGGCGTCTGTATCTGAGGTAACGGGCGCTTTAGGGCCCCTGTATGAGACGTCTGGACATGCACAAGCTGAGTAGCCGGCTTCTCATGTCAACCACTGTCTTTTATACAAAGCTGACACTGTCACGCAATTTCAACAGTACATCCATTCAGGTGTCGACCCCCTAGGGGGTGACAACACTATTTCAGACACTCTACTCCGTCTCATCATTTTTCTCCTCATACATGTCGACACCAACGTACCGACACACAGCACACACACAGGGAATGCTCTGATAGAGGACAGGACCCCACTAGCCCTTTGGGGAGACAGAGGGAGAGTTTGCCAGCACACACCAGAGCGCTATATATATACAGGGATAACCTTATATAAGTGTTTTTCCCTTTATAGCTGCTGTATTGTTATATACTGCGCCTAATTTGTGCACCCCTCTCTTTTTTTAACCCCTTTCTGTAGTGTAGTGACTGCAGGGGAGAGCCAGGGAGCTTCCCTCCAACTGAGCTGTGAGGGAAAATGGCGCCAGTGTGCTGAGGAGATAGGCTCCGCCCCTTTCTCTGCGTCCTTATCATCCTTTTTCTGTATGTTTTGGCAGGGGTTAAATGCATCCATATAGCCCAGGAGTTATATGTGATGCATTTATTTTAGCCATATAAGGTTTTTATATCGATTTATTGCGTCTCAGGGCGCTGCCCCCCCCAGCGCCCTGCACCCTCAGTGACCGGAGTGTGAAGTGTGCTGAGAGCAATGGCGCACAGCTGCGGTGCTGTGCGCTACCTTATCTGAAGACAGGATCGTCTTCTGCCGCCGATTTTTCCGGACCTCTTCGCTCTTCTGGCTCTGTAAGGGGGACGGCGGCGCGGCTCCGGTGACCCATCCAGGCTGAACCTGTGATCGTCCCTCTGGAGCTAATGTCCAGTAGCCTAAGAAGCCCAATCCACTCTGCACGCAGGTGAGTTCGCTTCTTCTCCCCTTAGTCCCTCGATGCAGTGAGCCTGTTGCCAGCAGGTCTCACTGAAAATAATAAACCTAAACTAAAACTTTCACAGAGAGCTCAGGAGAGCCCCTAGTGTGCACCCTTCTCGTCGGGCACAGAAATCTAACTGAGGCTTGGAGGAGGGTCATAGGGGGAGGAGCCAGTGCACACCAGGTGATCCTAAAGCTTTCTTTAGATGTGCCCAGTCTCCTGCGGAGCCGCTATTCCCCATGGTCCTTACGGAGTTCCCAGCATCCACTAGGACGTCCGAGAAAAGCATTTACATATTTAGTGAAATTGTCCTCCCATGCAGCAGAGCTGTGTATCAATGCCTATAGATTGTAAGCTTCTGGGCAGGGCCCTCTAACCTCTGTCACTAACAGACTTGACGCTTGTTATATGGATGCGTGGTCACTTGATGGCGTTTTTACGAATTTGGCAGTACGGATGGTGTAATGGTTAGCACTGATTAGGAAAGTATTGCAATTGCTTTCCTGCTGCATTAACCAAGAAGTATTTCACCTCTTTTATTCCTGCTTGATGATCAAAGCTTGTATAAAGTGATTTGATATCACACATGCATATCAAGGTATCAGGGGTAACTATTATATATTTTATTTTATAAGGTATGACTGTTGTGTACCTGACATTATCTACTAGCCTTCTCCGAGCAATACTCCTATGCCAGACAACTGATTTTGCTAGTAGATGTTCACAGTTTTTATGTTCCTTTGGAAAAGTATAGTCGCCGTCTTTGAATTTTCAGTCCACAGGAAGTCTAATTCCTTTATACTTATGTTTTTATCTAATGCTTCGAGGATTTCTTTGGTATTATTTTTGATAGTTGGCTTTGGGACTAAAAACTAACGCTTGTAGCATAATTCATCACTTCGTTGCCTATTTCTGTCATGTATTGATTCTTTGGCCAGAGAACTATGGGGGTGATTCAGAGTTGATCGTAGATGTGCTAAATTTAGCACATCTACGATCAGTCACACTGACATGCAGGGGGAAACCAAGCACAGGGCTAGTCCGCCCCGCTTGTCAGTCCCTGCCCGTCGCACAAGTACAAAATCATCGCACGGCGGCGATGCTTTTGTACTTTAGGAGTAGCTCCCTACCAGCGCAGCTCCTGCGCGCTGGCAGGGAGCTACTCGTTGCTGCCCGGGTCGCAGCGGCTGCGTGTGATGTCACGCAGCCACAGCGCCACCCCCCCAATGGTCCGGGCACCCCTGCGTTGCCAGGACCGCGCCGCTGGCCCGCCCCGCAACAGCCTCTGCCTGTCAATCCGGCAGAGACCATCGCTAGCTAAAGACAGCTGTCTGGCATGCGCAGTTCAGACCTGATCGCTGCTGTGCAAAAACGCACAGCAGCGATCGGGTCTGAATGACCCTCACTTGTTGGAGAGCTTAATTATTACATCCTACAAATCTTCCATTTCTTTTAAGGTTTTCTATTCCTCTTCATTGAGGTTTTTTTCCTTTTTAACGGATTCATCTGTATTTTCATATTTTATATAGATCTTTAGATACTAGATAAAGGTAGATCTGAAGTTATGGACATATTTTGGGTGACTGACAATTTTTTTTTCCTTTCATTTCTCATGCAGAGTCCAGTTCAATTCATCTAAAACCAATAGAGCCTCCTGTTCTTGTTTATCTAAATCGATAATGATTTTAGGGCCTGATTCAGAGATATACGCTAACCCGATGGTTGGAGAACTGTGCATGTGCAGCCCTCCACCTGCGAGTCCGCTCTCAGTGTCTCCCAGCTGTAGCCTGATTAACCAGCTGCGTTTGGGAGGCGGAGAGGGTCCATCCCTGACCAGCGTTCCCGGAGTGTTTCCTTGGTTTCCAGGAGGGACGAGGCTAGGGTCTGCGTGGCTGCACGGTTACTTCCTGGCCTCACAAGCTGCCAGGAACCGGCTAGGCTGAGTGGTTGCAATGGTGATGCGAAGAAGAGTCTACGAATGCTGCACTCGGATTGCAAATGCAATGCAGGTGGTGTCTTTCATATACACTCCTCCTGCTGCATTTGCATTTTGATGGATGGAATTGCAAAGCCGCTTGTGTGCATATGCAGTGCCTCCATCTGAAATGGCTGTGCACCTGAGAAGACCGCTGCTTTCATTAACACACTCCTGAGACAATTTCCCTTTCACTAGATGCTACCTTACAGTCACCGCACCAAATGCATGCCTAGTAGGATATTCCAGGATCTTCAGCACATGCACGGTTTTATAGCTCAACTATGTGAACAACAGCATTGCATGCACATAAGAATCGGCCCTACATCAAGGAGACTAACCCCACAGAGGGTGGGTTTTTTTAAGAAGGGAAATCCGAGGCAGAATTTTTTTTTTTTTTTTAAATAACAAAAAAAAAAAAGGACAAAAATTTCTATAGCTATAAAATGAGTGGTTAAAGTTACACAATGCATTTCGTAGGTTAAATTTGGAAGAGACATGGTTGGAATATACAAATGGTCAGCATCAGCACAAACATATTATACATGGTCCACGCCCACGTTTTTTAATTCACTTGCTGGCGAGACATCCAATGAGGGGAACACAAATCAGTCTCCACTCCAATATAATTGTAATGAATGGGAGCACTCACCAGTCTCCTGTATGCAAATTTGACTGGCGAGTGCTATACAGGTTGAGTATCCCATATCCAAATATTCTGAAATACGGAATATTCCGAAATACAGACTTTTTTGAGTGAGAGTGAGATAGTGAAACCTTTGTTTTTTGATGGCTCAATGTACACAAACTTTGTTTAATACACAAAGTTATTAAAAATATTGTATTAAATGACCTTCAGGCTGTGTGTATAAGGTGTATATGAAACATAAGTGAATTGTGTGAATGTACACACACTTTGTTTAATGCACAAAGTTATAAAAAATATTGGCTAAAATGACCTTCAGGCTGTGTGTATAAGGTGTATATGTAACAAACGCATTCTGTGCTTATATTTAGGTCCCACCACCATGATATCTCATTATAGTATGCAATTATTCCAAAATACGGAATAATCCCATATCCAAAATACCTCTGGTCCCAAGCATTTTGGATAAGGGATACTCAACCTGTATATATATATATATATATATTATATATATATATATATATATATATATATATATATATATATATATATATATATATATATATATATATATATATATATATAGTCACACACACACACACACACACACACACACACACACACAGTGTTAAACAAATCAAAATGTGTTTTATATTTTAGATTCCTCAAAGTAGTCCCCTCTTGCTTTGATGACAACTTTGCACACTCTTGGCATTCTCTCAATCAGGTTCATGAGGTAGTCAAAGTAATTGTGAAACATGCAATATCACAAGAGAGCGCTAGATACCGATCATTACTATATAAACATTTTATTCAATCACAAAAAATAAAAGCATAAAAAATGCAATGCATATTTTCATAAAATAATTATTCTCACTGCTGATATGATTTACACGCTGCCATATACTGTATCCCAATTGTATATTGCACAGATGTCCACATCCAAAAGACCAGTGTGGCTGGTTCGCTCCAATGCAAATTATAAAGTCCCAATTTGTTTTAGGGAATGTGAATGGTGTTCACTAGATGGTGAATGTTCAGCTGTATAAACGATGGGCGCTATGCTACTACCTCCCCCGACCGCCAAACAATTTTGTGCTCACCACTTATTCCTTAGAGTCTCATGTGAGGCTGGCTGTCAGCATTCCGAATCCGTTGTGGTTGGTGGGAGCGGTGTTCTATTCAGTTCACCGGGGAGGGAGGGCGCCGTTCGTAGCTGCAGAATTCAGGCAGTTTGCCGTGTGCTGGAATCCGGACTGTGGTGCTGTGCTTGTGTAGATCTCAGGTAAAAACAGCAGCGTGAGATGTCCTTTCATGAGGTAGTCTCCTAGAATGGTTTTCCGGCAGTCTTGAAGGAGTTCCCAGAGGTACTGAGCACTTCTTGGCTGCTTTTCCTTCACTCTGCAGTCCGACTCATCCCAAACCTTCTCAGTTGGATTTAGGTCGGGTTAATGTGGAGGCCAGGTCACTTTCCTTCTTGATCAAGTAGCCCTTACATAGCCTGGAGGTGTGTTTGGGGTCATTGTCTTGTTGAAAAACAAATGATGGTCCCAGTAAGCACAAACCAGATGGGATGGCATGGCGCTGCAGAATGCTGTGGTAGCCATGCTGGTTGAGTGTGCCTTGAATTTTGAATAAATCACCAACAGTGTCACCAGCAAAGTACCCCCACACCACCTCCTCCATGCTTCACAGTGGGAACCACACATGCAGAAACCTTCCGCTCACCTTCTCTGTGTCTCACAAAGACACGGCGGTTGGAACCAAAAATCTCAAATTTGGACTCATCAGACCAAAGTACAGATTTCCACTGGTCTAATGTCCATTCCTTGTGTTTCTTGGCCCAAACAATTATCTTCTTCTTCATCCTCAGTAGTGGCTTCTTCGCAGCAATTCGACCATGAAGGCCTGATTCACGCAGTCTCCTTTGAACAGTTGATGTTGAGATTTGTCTGCTACTAGAACTCTGAAGAATTTATGTGTGCTCTAATCTGAGGTGCTGTTAAGTAGCGGTTTCTGAGGCTGGTAATTCTAATGAAGTTATCCTCTGCAGCAGAGGTTAGTCTTGGTCTTCCTTTCCTGGGGCGTTCCTCATGAAAGACAGTTTCATCATAGCGTTTGATGGTTTTTGCAACTGCACTTGAGGATACATTCAAAGTTCTTGAAATTTTCTGTATCGACCTTCATGTCTTAAAGTAATGATGGACTGTCGTCTCTCTTTGCCGAGTTAAGTGGTTCGTGCCATAATATGGATTACAACAGTAGTCAAATCTGGGTATCCACCATGTACTAATCCTACCTCTGCCCAACACAAGTGATGGTCTCAAACACATTAAGAAGGCAAGTAATTCCACAGATTGACTCTTGACAATGCACACCTGTTAATTTAAAACCACTCCAGGAGACTACCTCATGAAGCTGATTGAGAGAATGCTAAGAGTGTGCAAAGATGTCATCAAAGCAAAAGGGGGCTACTTTGAGAAATCTAAAATCTAAAACATATTTTGATTTAACACTTTGTTTACAACATAATTCCATATGTGTTTTCATATCTTCAGTATTACTCTTCAATACAGAAAATAATTAAAATAAATAAAAACCATTGAATGAGAAGGTGTCCAAACATTTGACTGGTACTGTATATACTCCCATCTTGCTCCCCTCCAATCTGTCCTGAACTCCGCAGCTAGGCTTATCTGCCACTCCCCTTCGACAAAATCTACACTGGCTCCCATTCCCCTACAGAATCCTCTTCAAACTCCTCACCCTCACATACAAGGCCATCTCTAATTCCACTGCTCCCTACATCTCCAACCTCCTCTCCCTTCATACTCCCTCCCGCCCCCTACGGTCGACCAATACCGTCGCCTCTCCAACGCCCTGGTCACTGCTTCCCATGCTCGTGTTCAAGACTATGTCCACTATGCTGCACCCCTTCAGTGGAACACACTCCCCCGCTCCATTAGACTCTGCCCGACCTTGCAAAGCTTCAAACGGACACTAAAAACCCACCTATTCATCAAAGACCCTCCTGATGCATAACCCAGTCCTGAAGCCGCGCCTCCACCCCCCTGCCTCATGCTGTGAACATCTCAGCTTTGCTTGCATACTGCTATAAGGCTACCTCCCGCTTGCCTGCACCTCTTGTCATCTGTCTGTCACCCCTCCCCACTAGATTGTTAGCTCTTAGAGCAGGGCCCTCTTTCCACTTGTTATCCAAGCCCTCGTCTCAACACATTTTACTCGCAGCTCTCCCCTACTCAACAACCATCTTTACCCTGCTAGTAAAGGCTCATCTAGCCCATATAGCTGTAAACATTTAAATTACGGGGGTGGTCTTAAGGTTGCCAGCGGCCAGGCTCCCGGCGACCACCATACCAGCGCTGGAATCCCAACCGCTGGCATACCAACATCTTTTCTCCCTCTTGGGGGTCCACGACCCCCCTGGAGAGAATAGATAGCGTGGCATGCATAGCGCACCACCGTGCCCGCAGCGTGGCGAGCGCAGCAAGCCCGCAAGGGGCTCACTTGCGCTCGCCCAGCTGTCTTGATTCCGGCACCGGTATGCTGGTCGCCGGGAGCCCGACCGCCGGCATACCATACTACACCCAAATTACGGATGTTCCAAAATATTATTGTTGGTGATACAAAATTACTATACAAATAACACATGCAAACTATGTAGGATACATTTTGTTGATAATAAACAAAAAAACCCCACCTCTGATAGAATATCCACAAGCGTCTTCCTGGGCAGATCCTTTAGGTGTTCTCTGTACTGTGCCAAACTCTGTAACAACTGCACACACTGGAGAAGCACTTTTGTATCCTGTAAAAAAATAGGATTTTAATTACCTACCGTTAGATCATTTTCTCGTAATCCATAATGGATGTTGGGGGAAAACAAGTACGATGGGGTATAGACGGGGTCTAAAGGAGCCAGTGCACTTTAAATTTCTTCAACTGAGTGTGCTGGCTCCTCCCCTCTATGGCACCTCCCACAGGCAGTTATAGGTAAAAACGTGCTAGAAGGAGAAAGGACATATATGAGAGAAGGAAATATGATAACAAAGAGTGGTGAGATTTACATACCAGCACACCACTAACATACAACAACCAAACAGCAACAGCTGAACAGGTAACCACATAACAGAGAACCTGCAGAAAAGTCAACGCACTGAGGCGGGCGCCCAATATCCCTTATGGACTATGAGAATAGGATTTACCAGTAGGTAATTAAAATCACATTTTCTCTAGCATCTATAAGGGATATCGGGGGGAACTAGTACGATGGGGACGTCCCAAAGCTTCCAGAACTGTCAGGAACATGCAGAGTCTGCTGCTGCACCGTCTGCCCAAACTGGATATCCTCTTTGGCCTGGGTATCAAACTTGTAGAACTTCACAAAAGTGTTCTTCCCCGACTAGGTAGCAGCTCGGCAAAGTTGTAAGATCGAGACTCCACGGGCAGCCGCCCAAGAAGAACCCACTGATCTTGTGGAGTGGTCCATCAGAGATTAAGTAACAGGTAAGGCTGCAGACACATAGGCCTGATGGATAGTAAGCCTAATCCAACTATCAATGGACTGCTTTGAAGTAGGGCAACCCTTCTTCTGCGCATCATAGAGCACGAACAAGGAATCAGTCTTTCTGACTCGAGCTGTACGCTTGACACAGATCTTCAAGAAACGCACAGCATCCAATGCCTGCCGAGCAGAAAAAGCATCAGAACTGGACGGAACCACAATAGGTTGATTCAGATGAAACGCGGAGACAACCTTCAGCAGGAACTGCTGTCTAGTCCGGAGCTCCGCTCTGTCCTTGTAAAAGACCAAGTAGGGACTTTTACACGATAAGGCCGTCAAGTCTGAAACACGTCGAGCAGAAGCCAGGGCCAGTAACATCACTGTCTTCCACGTGAGATAATGGTCTTCTACCGTCATCAGAGGTTCAAACCAGGAGGACTGTAGAAATTCCAACACTACATCCAAATCCCAGGGCGCCGTAAGCGGCACAAAGGGAGGTTGTATGTGGAATACCCCTTGTAAGAAGGTCGTAACTTTTGGCAACACTGCCAATTTCTTCTGAAAGAAAATGGAGAGAGCTGAAATCTGGACCTTAATGGAACCCAGACGCAAGCCCTTATCCATACCAGCCTGTAGGAAATGTCCCAAGTGAAACTCTGCAGGCGGATACGTGTGTTCCTCGCACCAAGAGACATATCTCATCCAGATATGATAGTGTTTTGACATCACAAGTTTCCTGGCCTGAACCATGCTTGTAATAACCTTCTTGGAAAGGCCCTTGTGAGCTAGGATGTTCCGCTCAACCTCCATGCCGTCAAACGAAGTCGCCGTAAGTCCGGGTAGACGAACGGTCCTTGTTGAAGAAGATCTCTTCTGAGTGGTAGAGGCCAAGGGTCTCCGACGGACATGTCCAGAAGAAATGCGTACCATGCCCTCAGAGGCCCATCCGGGGCAATTAGAATTGCCTAGACACCTTAATTCCTGATCCGCTTTAGCACCCTTGGGAGCAATGGGATAGGAGGAACCAGGAATACCAGCTGGTACGGCCAAGGCAACGCCAGTGTGTCCACTGCCCTCACCTGAGGGTCCCTGGTTCGTGAGCAATACCAGGGAAGTTTCTTGTCGAGACAAGAAGCCATGTCTATTTGTGTGCATCCCCACCGGTCGATGATCTGCTGGAACACCAGATGGTGAAGCCACCACTCCCCCGGGTGGCGTTCGTGACGATTCAGGAAGTTCGCCTCCCAGTTGTCCACACCCGGAATGCAGATTGCGGACATGGCTCTTGCATTTCTTTCCGCCCAGAGGAGTATCTTTGACACCTCTCGCATGCAGGCTCTGCTTTTTGTCCCTCCTTGTTGATTGAAATATGCCACCGCCGTGGCGTTGTCAGACTGTACCTGAATCGCTTGATCCTTGAGCAGAGGAGATGCCTGAAGCAGAGCATTGTAGATCACCCGGAAGTTCCAGAATGTTGATTGGAAGGAGGCTTTCGTGGGATGAGCACCTGCCCTGGAACTGCGCCCCTTGGGTGACAGCTACCCATCCTCGCAGACTTGCATCTGTCGTGAGGAGGGTCTAATCCTGAATCCCGAAACTCCTGCCCTCCAGGAGATTGGAGGACTGAAGCCACCACAGGAGGGAAATCCTGGCTTGAGATGACTGCCGAATCATCCGGTGCATCTGGAGATGTGATCCGTACCACTTGCTCAGGAGATCCAACTGAAACGTTCTGGCATGGAACCTCCCATACTGGATTGCCTTGTAGGAGGCAACCATCTTCCCCAATAATCTTATGCAGAGATGTACGAACACCCGAGTAGGTCGGAGCACCGTGCAGACCATCTCCTTTAGCATTGTCGCCTTGTCCTCTGGTAGAAACACCTTCTGTGCCAGAGTATCCAGCAACATCCCCAGGAACAGGAGACTGAGTTGGCTCCTGGTGGGACTTCTGTAAGTTGAGAATCCACCCATGGTCGGACAGAAGACGGTTGGTACAGTCGATATGGAGCAACAAAAGTTCCCTGGATCTTGCCTCTATTAGAAGATCATCTAGATAAGGCACCACATTGATCCCTTGGATCCAGATTTGAAGCATCACCTGCGCCATCACCTTCGTGAATACCCTCGGGGCTGTTGACAGGCCGAAGGGTAGTGCCTGGAATTGGAAGTGATCGTCCAGCAGGACAAACCGCAGGTACACCTGATGAGGAACTTGAACACCTTTAAATAAGGATTCAAGGTTTGAGTAAAACCCCTTGCCGCACTGCGGTAGAGGTACTGGAACAATGACGTGGGACTGGACCAATTTTCGGATAGCCTGTTGTAATGGAACTTGCATATCCTCCAAAGCTGGTAAGCTTGATTTGAAAAATTGTTGGGGTGGTGGGGTTTAGCCCTGAGAAACGAGCTCCCTGACCCAGGAATCCTGGCAGGAGGTCTCCCAGACGCGACTGAAGTGACGCAGTCGAGCTCCCACCTTGAGATCCCCTCGGGGTGGGTGGGCACCGTCATGCTGAGGCTTTAGTGGAAGCAGAACTGGGGGACTGTTCCTGAGGACAGGTACTTGCTGGTTTTCTGGACTTCCCTCTGGTACCTCTAGCCGCATTGGAGGCCCCTCTGGCCTTTGATCGAAATGTGCGAGACGGAAAGGACTGGACAGACTGTCCCGAATAGGAACGTCTCGCTGGCTGGACACCAGAGGGGAGAAACGTGGATGTCCCAGCAGTAACCTTGGAAATCCAGGCATCCAACTCAACCCCAAAAAGCCATTCCCCAGAAAAGGTGAGGAACTCCACATTACGCTTGGATTCTGTGTCCGCAATCCAGTGACGCAGCCACAAGGATCTGTGCGCCAACACCGCCATGGCCGACGTCCGAGAATTTATGTTCTCCATCTCCTTGAGGGAATCACAGAGGACACAGGTAGTGTCCTGAATGTGTTTCAGGTGGGTAACCATGGTAACTAAGGGCATACCCTCCGAGAGGTCCCCCTGAATTTGCGTGGCCCAAGAATGAATGCCATGGGTCATCCAGCAACCCGCAATGACCGGTCTTTGTGAAAGGCAGGCTGCAGTGTATATAGATTTTAGGGTAGTCTCTATCTTTCTATCCCCTGAATCCTTCATGGTAAAAGGAGCCCGGGGCAGGCAGCACCGCCTTCTTAGACAGGAGAGAGACGGAGACAACCACCCCAAGGGGTTCCTCCCAAAATTTTCTACCTTGAGGAGCAAATGGGAAAGTGCACAAAAACTTTTTGGACACTTGGAATTTTTTGTCTGGATTTTTCCAGGCCTGTTTGAATAAGTCAACTAACTCTGGAGATTCAGGGAAAGTGACATTGGGCTTGTTTTGTACAAAGAAAAATGACTGCTATGAAGCAGCGTCTTCTAGAGGGAGCTGTAACACATCCCTTATAGCCAAAATGAGGGGTTCAATACCCTGAGTAGAATCGGAATCCCCACTAACAGGGTCCGGGTCATCCCCATCCCCCTGGACCTTATCATCTGTATCAGAGAGCAGAGCAGGTACACCACGCTTCTGGGGATCTGCATGAAAGGGGGGGGGGGGCTATGCATCAGCCCTAGCAGCTAAATCTGCAACAGCTTGTTGTAGTAGTTGAGTCTTCTGCACATTAGCAGTGAGCTGGGATGACATATCTGACATTATAGTTTTAAGAGACCCTAACCAGTAAGGCTCTGTACCCTCTCCCCCAACCTCTTCACTAATTTGTGAAGATTGACTACATTGCTCACAGGAAACAGAGTCAATAGATAATGGAGATAATCTGGTGTGACAGATACTGTGAAATATGGGTAAGCACAAGCTGCGCAGTAAGTACAAACACCATACACTTACACAAAGACAGTTATAATGCAAGCCTGCCCTACTGTATGTGAGAGGAGACACACAGACAGGGAGAAATACCAGCCCAGCCCCAGTGAGACTGTCAGCTCTGTAATCACAATAACACTAATAAATGCAGTCCTAAATAGGCTCAGAATAGTGTACAACAGCGGCTCTCCCCTTTAGCTACACCCTGTACCAGTTTTCAGTGTGTCTGTGAGGCAGGAAGCGCTGAGTGTGTGCTGTTGATGGCTGCTGTAAGCAGAGTAAGGCACCAAAACCATGCTGGTCCCGCTCTGAGGAAGCTCCGCCCCCTCCAATGGCGCCAGAGCTGTACATATTTATACTAGCAAAGTCTCCAATAACCTTAAAACCTCACACAAGTGCTTAGTTAAGCCTGTTTGAGCCAGTGTACTCACGGGGATTCTAGCGGACCCCATAGAGGGGCCCGTACGTCGCGTCCGTGATCAGCCGCACTTTGAACCAGGGACCCCCCTAGCGGGGCCTCCGGTGTGTACTCGCCACAGATGTCACCTTCAGGAAGCGTTCAGGGTGTGCGGCGTGCTGCGGCTGTGACAGCCAAGGCGCCATGCCCCGCTGAACAAACAGCCCCTCAGGACGGTGGTCCTGCAGCGGGGAAGCGGCTCTGCACCTCCCAAGGCCGGTGACCGTCCCCTCCCTAACTCCCACGGTGCAGGTATGCTGTTGTCCAGACAGCATACTGAAAGAAATAAAAGATTTAAATGAAATTGAAGAAAACTCTCTGGAGCTGCAGTGATGTGCATCCTCTCCTGACGGCACTTTTTACCTATAACTGCCTTTGGGAGGGGGCACAGAGGGGAGGAGCCAGCACACCCAGTTGAAGAAATTTAAAGCGCACTGGCTCCTTTGGACCCCGTCTATACCCCATCGTACTAGTTTCCCCCAATATCCCTTATGGATGCTAGAGAAATAAGCTTTATTTTACGCATATAATCAGGAATACTTCACCTTAAATGCAAAATAATTTTTGAAAAAAATAAAATAAAATTTGCAATCAAATCTACTTTAAACAAACACACATTTTATATATATTATGTTACAATATAATATATATATATATATATATATATATATATATAATTATAATATATATATATATATAATTATAATATATATATATATATATTATAATATTATAATATTATAATATATATATATATATATATATATATATTTTATAATAAGATTTTACTTACCGATAAATCTATTTCTCGTAGTCCGTAGTGGATGCTGGGGACTCAGTCAGGACCATGGGGAATAGCGGCTCCGCAGGAGACAGGGCACAAAAGTAAAAGCTTTAGGATCAGGTGGTGTGCACTGGCTCCTCCCCCTATGACCCTCCTCCAAGCCTCAGTTAGGATACTGTGCCCGGACGAGCGTACACAATAAGGAAGGATTTTGAATCCCGGGTAAGACTCATACCAGCCACACCAATCACACTGTACAACCTGTGATCTGAACCCAGTTAACAGCATGATAACAGCGGAGCCTCTGAAAAGATGGCTCACAACAATAATAACCCGATTTTTGTACCAATAACTATGTACAAGTATTGCAGACAATCCGCACTTGGGATGGGCGCCCAGCATCCACTACGGACTACGAGAAATAGATTTATCGGTAAGTAAAATCTTATTTTCTCTAACGTCCTAGTGGATGCTGGGGACTCCGTCAGGACCATGGGGATTATACCAAAGCTCCCAAACGGGCGGGAGAGTGCGGATGACTCTGCAGCACCGAATGAGAGAACTCCAGGTCCTCTTTAGCCAGGGTATCAAATTTGTAGAATTTTACAAACGAGTTCTCCCCCCGACCACGTAGCTGCTCGGCAGAGTTGTAATGCCGAGACCCCTCAGGCAGCCGCCCAGGATGAGCCCACCTTCCTTGTGGAATGGGCATTTACATATTTTGGCTGTGGCAGGCCTGCCACAGAATGTGCAAGCTGAATTGTACTACACATCCAACTAGCAATCGTCTGCTTAGAAGCAAGAGCACCCAGTTTGTTGGGTGCATACAGGATAACAGCAAGTCAGTTTTCCTGACTCCAGCCGTCCTGGAAACCGATATTTTCAGGGCCCTGACAACATCTAGCAACTTGGAGTCCTCCAAGTCCCTAGTAGCCGCAGGTACCACAATAAGCTGGGTCAGGTGAAACGCTGACACCACCTTAGGGAGAAACTGGGGACGAGTCCGCAGCTCTGCCCTGTCCGAATGGACAATCAGATATGGGCTTTTGTGAGACAAAGCCGCCAATTCTGACACTCGCCTGGCCGAGGCCAGGGCCAACATCATGGTCACTTTCCATGTGAGATATTTCAAATCCACAGATTTGAGCGGTTTAAACCAATGTGATTTGAGGAATCCCAGCACTACGTTGAGATCCCACAGTGCCACTGGAGGCACAAAAGGGGGTTGTATATGCAGTACTCCCTTGACAAACTTCTGGACTTCAGGAACTGAAGCCAATTCTTTCTGGAAGAAAATCGACAGGGCCGAAATTTGAACCTTAATGGACCCCAATCTGAGGCCCATAGACACTCCTGTTTGCAGGAAATGCAGGAATCGACCGAGTTGAAATTTCTTCGTGGAGCCTTCCTGGCCTCACACCACGCAACATATTTTCGCCACATGTGGTGATAATGTTGTGCGGTCACGTCCTTCCTGGCTTTGACCAGGGTAGGAATGACCTCTTCCGGAATGCCTTTTTCCCTTAGGATCCGGCGTTCAACGCCATGCCGTCAAACGCAGCCGCGGTAAGTCTTGGAACAGACATGGTACGTGCTGAAGCAAGTCCCTTCTTAGCGGCAGAGGTCATGAGTCCTCTGTGAGTATCTCTTGAAGTTCCGGGTACCAAGTCCTTCTTGGCCAATCCGGAGCCACGAGTATAGTTCTTATTCCTCTACGTCTTATAATTCTCAATACCTTGGGTATGAGAAGCAGAGGAGGAAACACATACACCGACTGGTACGCCCACGGTGTTACCAGAACGTCCACAGCTATTGCCTGAAAGTCTCTTGACCTGGCGCAATGCCTGTCCAGTTTTTTGTTCAGGCGGGACGCCATCATGTACACCTTTGGTCTTTCCCAACGGTTTACAATCATGTGGAAAACTTCCCGATGAAGTCCCCACTCTCCCGGGTGAAGGTCGTGCCTGCTGAGGAAGTCTGCTTCCCAGTTGTCCACTCCCGGAATGAACACTGCTGACAGTGCTATCACATGATTTTCCGCCCAGCGAAAAATCCTTGCAGTTTTTGCCATTGCCCTCCTGCTTCTTGTGCCGCCCTGTTTACGTGGGCGACTGCCGTGATGTTGTCCCACTGGATCAATACCGGCTGACCTTGAAGCAGAGGTCTTGCTAAGCTTAGAGCATTATAAATTGCCCTTAGCTCCAGTATATTTATGTGGAGAAAAGTCTCCAGACTTGATCACACTCCCTGGAAATTTTTTCCCTGTGTGACTGCTCCCCAGCCTCTCAGGCTGGCCTCCGTGGTCACCAGCATCCAATCCTGAATGCCGAATCTGCGGCCCTCTAGAAGATGAGCACTCTGTAACCACCACAGGAGAGACACCCTTGTCCTTGGAGATAGGGTTATCCGCTGATGCATCTGAAGATGCGATCCGGACCATTTGTCCAGCAGATCCCACTGAAAAGTTCTTGCGTGGAATCTGCCGAATGGAATCGCTTCGTAATAAGCCACCATTTTTCCCAGGACTCTTGTGCAATGATGCACTGACACTTTTCCTGGTTTTAGGAGGTTCCTGACTAGCTCGGATAACTCCCTGGCTTTCTCCTCCGGGAGAAACACCTTTTTCTGGACTGTGTCCAGAATCATCCCTAGGAACAGCAGACGTGTCGTCGGAAACAACTGCGGTTTTGGAATATTTAGAATCCACCCGTGCTGTCGTAGAACTACTTGAGATAGTGCTACTCCGACCTCCAACTGTTCTCTGGACCTTGCTCTTATCAGGAGGTCGTCCATTTTCTTCGAAGAAGAATCATCATTTCGGGCATTACCTTGGTAAAGACCCGGAGTGCCGTGGACAATCCAAACGGCAGCGTCTGAAACTGATAGTGACAGTTCTGTACCACGAACCTGAGATACCCTTGGTGAGAAGGGCAAATTGGGACATGGAGGTAAGCATCCCTGATGTCCCGGGACACCATATAGTCCCCTTCTTCCTGGTTCGCTATCACTGCTCTGAGTGACTCCATCTTGATTTGAACCTTTGTAAGTGTTCAAATATTTCAGATTTAGAATAGGTCTCACCGAGCCTTCTGGTTTCAGTACCACAATATAGTGTGGAATAATACCCCTTTCCTTGTTGTAGGAGGGGTACTTTGATTATCACCTGCTGGGAATACAGCTTGTGAATTGTTTCCAATACTGCCTCCCTGTCGGAGGGAGACGTTGGTAAAGCAGACTTCAGGAACCTGCGAGAGGAAACGTCTCGACTTTCCAATCTGTACCCCT
This sequence comes from Pseudophryne corroboree, assembly GCF_028390025.1. Lineage (NCBI taxonomy): Eukaryota > Metazoa > Chordata > Amphibia > Anura > Myobatrachidae > Pseudophryne > Pseudophryne corroboree. The sequence continues at coordinate 450,205,084 of NC_086445.1, read as the reverse complement.
GGGATACTACATGTAGGATCCAGGGGTCCTGTACGGCTCCAGCGTCATGCTGAGAACTTGGCAGAAGCGGTGGAAGGCTTCTGTTCCTGGGAATGGGCTGCCTGCTGCAGTCTTCTTCCCTTTCCTCTATCCCTGGGCAGATTGTCACGATCCGGGTATCTGGACGCCATTTCTTACCCATCAGATGCCTCCTAAGGCTGGCTCAGCGCTCCAGGACCGGATCCCATCTGTTATCCTAATGTTCACATTCCTGCATCCTCTCCTGTCTCTCTGAGACGCTGTCACAGTAACGCCTTATTACATCTGGCATGGCGTCTCCTGTCTCCAGTGGCCGGCGCCGCCATTACTGTTTTCATTACCACATGGATTACAAACCAAACTTCCCTCCAAGTGTCTGCATGGGCGCAGCCATCTTGGATTCTGTCAGCTGATCATTTCCTCCAATCTGTTGTCAGTATTGTTAATCTGCATAATTGCCTAGCCAATCCCTTCCTTGCTGCAGGTATAAATACACTGTGCCTGAGCAAGGAAGGCGTCAGTGCTTTGGTTGTCAAACCTAGTTCCTGTTTGTCTCTCTCCTGTGATTGTCTTCCAGGTTCCAGCTCCTGTCTCAAGACTTCCACCATAGAGACCCGCACCAGCATTCCACCTGCGGTGTAGCCTGACTCTCCAATCCATTGTGGATTCATCTGTTTCCAGCTACAACATTACCTGCTTCCAGCACAGCTTCCAGCAGAGTACAGCTTCCCTTAAAGGGCCGGTGTCCTTTCTACACTTTACCACTCTCCACCGGTATTATTATTTCTCCGCTCTCAAGTTCTACATTTCAGTTCATATTTCATCGCTCCCAAGTTCATTTGTTATTTAACTGGTTCCAGCCAGTATCCACTCCGTGCTAACAACAGTCTGGTTCCAGCCAGTATCCACAGCAGCTGTTTTACCTTCAGCAACCCAGCTTTTCCTGGAACACCAGCTGGCACAATCCTGGGTTATCTCCATTGCTACAGTCGGGCCTGGTAAGGACTTTCCATCTAGAAGATCATAAGAACTGTCTCACACTACCAGTGCCCTGTGGCTCCTGCCATCCTGTAGTACCCAGGAACTGTATTTATTATTTGCTGACTTTTACGTTTTCTTTTACTGCTGCTGTGTTGCGGAGTTGTCATAATAAACATCATTGACTTTTATCCAAGTTGTCGTAGTCATGCCTTCGGGCAGTTATTATTCATGTTACTTACATGTCCAGGGGCCTGATACAACCTCCCAGGTTCCGGTACATCTCAGCCCCTACAACTGAGGCTGCCTCCCGTCAGCTCAGGCCCTCAGTTGTGACAGTAAGCACTGACCTAATGAATCCAGCCGGAGACCAGGATCAAGCGGCCAGGCCGATGCAAGAACTGGCAGCCCGACTAGAACATCAGGAGGCTGCACAGGGCCACATCATCCGCTGTCTCCAGGATCTCTCTACTCGGCTGGATGGGATTCAGACAACTCTCCGTGGATCAGGCGCATCTGGTGCGTCAACCACAGTGACTCCAGCTATAACCCCACCCACCTTACCCATTTCTGCTCCACGTCTTCATCTTCCAACGCCAGCAAAATTTGACGGATCTCCAAGATTCTGCAGGGGATTTCTCAACCAGTGTGAGATTCAGTTTGAGCTACAATCTGGCAATTTTCCCAGTGACCGTACAAAAATTGCCTACATCATCTCTCTTCTCAGTGGCTCCGCCCTTGACTGGGCATCACCGTTATGGGAGAGGTCCGACACCCTGCTATCTTCTTACACTGCATTCGTGTCAACATTCAGGCGCATCTTCGACGAGCCAGGCCGGGTAACCTCAGCTTCATCCGAGATTCTCCGTTTACGCCAGGGGTCACGTACTGTAGGACAATATCTGATACAGTTCCAGATCCTGGCATCCGAACTGGCATGGAACGACGAGGCCCTGTATGCTGCATTCTGGCATGGCTTATCTGAGCTTATTAAATATGAGTTAGCTACCAGAGACTTACCTTCTAAGTTAGATGAGCTAATCTCACTCTGCACGAAAGTTGATTTACGTTTCAGAGAGAGAGCAACTGAGCGTGGAAGATCATCTGCTCCAAAATCTTCTGCTCCTCCTCCTCGTCAACTGTCACCATCTAAAGATGAGCCCATGCAAATTGGCCGTTCCCGTTTAACTCCTGCTGAGCGCCGAAGACGTCTCTCTGAGTCTCTTTGTCTTTACTGTGCAGCTCCGTCTCACACCATCAATGCCTGTCCCGAACGTCCGGGAAAACTCCAAACCCTAGCTCGCCCAGGAGAGGGCCGGCTAGGAGTAATGATCTCCTCTCCATCTCCTCATGATTGTAATCTCCCAGTCTCGCTTCAAGTTGCTCAACGTTATCGGAACGTCATTGCTCTCCTTGATTCCGGAGCAGCTGGGAACTTTATTACTGAAGCCTATGTTAAACGGTGGTCCCTACCCACCGAGAGACTTCCTTCCTCCTTTTCCTTAACTGCCGTGGATGGCAGTAAAATTTTTGATACTGTTATTGCTCTAAGGACTCTACCAGTTCGTCTGAGAGTGGGAGTTCTTCATTCCGAACTTATTTCACTTTTAGTGATTCCAAGAGCCACACATCCTGTGGTCCTGGGCCTTCCATGGCTCCGTCTTCACAATCCTACAATTGATTGGACGACTACGCAAATCCTGGCATGGGGTTCCTCCTGTGCAGAGACATGTTTGTTTAAAGTATTGCCTGTCTGTTCTTCCTCCCCCAGGTCGTCTGATGTTCCACCTCCTCCATATCAAGATTTCACGGATGTGTTCAGTAAAGCTTCTGCTGATATCCTTCCTCCTCATAGAGAATGGGACTGCCCGATTGATCTCGTTCCAGGGAAGGTTCCACCTCGAGGCCGAACTTATCCGTTGTCTCTGCCTGAGACGCATTCTATGGAGGAATACATTAAAAGAGAACCTAGCAAAGGGGTTCATTCGACCTTCTTCTTCCCCAGCCGGCGCAGGCTTCTTTTTTGTAAAAAAGAAAGATGGTGGTCTGCGGCCGTGCATCGACTACAGAGGTTTGAACGACATTACCATTAAGAACCGTTATCCTTTACCCCTGATTACTGAGCTCTTTGACAGAGTTAGCGGAGCTACCATCTTTACAAAGCTGGACTTGCGAGGTGCATACAATCTCATCCGGATCCGTGAGGGTGACGAGTGGAAGACCGCCTTTAACACCCGTGACGGACATTATGAGTACCTCGTCATGCCCTTCGGATTGAGCAATGCTCCAGCTGTCTTCCAGCATTTTGTCAATGAGATTTTCAGAGACATTCTATACCGTCATGTCGTGGTCTATCTAGACGATATCCTCATTTTTGCCAACGATTTAGAGGAACATCGTTTTTGGGTTAAAGAGGTTCTGTCCCGTCTCCGTGTCAATCATCTCTATTGCAAATTAGAAAAATGCGTCTTTGAAGTCAAGTCCATTCCGTTTCTAGGGTACATTGTGTCCGGTTCCGGACTAGAGATGGATCCTGAGAAACTACAAGCAATTCAGAATTGGCCGGTACCCTTAACCCTCAAAGGGGTCCAGAGGTTCTTAGGGTTCGCCAATTATTACCGAAAGTTTATACGAGACTTTTCCACCATTGTGGCGCCTATTACTGCTTTCACCAAGAACGGTGCTAACCCGTCCAAGTGGTCTGAAGAAGCCATGCAAGCTTTTCATCTTTTAAAACAGAGGTTCATCTCTGCGCCTGTCCTGAAACAGCCTGACATCGACTCTCCTTTCATCCTAGAGGTGGATGCCTCCTCCGTTGGAGTAGGAGCGGTGTTATCTCAGAGGGCTAAAGATGGCCATTTACATCCTTGCAGTTTCTTCTCCCGGAAGTTCTCCCCAGCTGAGCGCAACTATGCCATTGGCGACCAGGAGTTGCTAGCCATCAAGCTCGCTCTAGAAGAGTGGAGGTATCTGTTGGAGGGAGCTTCTCATTTAATCACCATACTTACAGACCACAAGAACCTTTTATACCTGAAGGGCGCACAATGTCTCAACCCTCGTCAGGCCAGATGGGCACTTTTCTTTTCCAGGTTCGACTTTAAACTCCAGTTCTGTCCGGGCTCTCAGAATCGCAAGGCCGATGCCCTTTCCCGCTCATGGGAGCAAGAAAATGAGTCAGAGTCTTCAGACAAGCATCCTATTATAAATCCGTTGGCATTCTCCACGGTAGGGATGGACTCTACGCCCCCATCAGGGAAAAGTTTTGTGAAGCCGATGCTAAGGAAGAAGCTCATGCATTGGGCCCATGCTTCCCGTTTTGCCGGACATACAGGTATCCAAAAAACCCTGGAGTTTATCTCTAGGTCCTATTGGTGGCCAACTCTGAAAAAGGACGTCTTGGAGTTTATTGCATCTTGCCCAAAGTGTGCCCAACATAAAGTATCCCGCCAGTCGCCTGCGGGGCAACTGGTTCCACTATCCGTTCCCCGTCGACCATGGACCCACTTGTCGATGGATTTCATTACAGACTTACCCATGTGCAACAAGTTCAATACCATCTGGGTGGTAGTTGACCGGTTCACCAAGATGGCACACTTCATTCCTCTCACCGGTCTTCCGTCAGCTTCCAAGTTGGCTCAAGTATTCATACAAGAGATCTTCCGACTCCACGGTCTTCCTGAAGAAATTATCTCAGATCAAGGAGTTCAATTCACAGCCAAATTCTGGCGAAGTTTATGTCAAGTCCTCCAAGTCACGCTAAAGTTTTCCACGGCTTACCATCCTCAGACCAATGGTCAAACCGAGAGGGTGAATCAGGACTTGGAGACCTTCCTCCGCATCTATGTGTCCTCCTCTCAAGATGACTGGGTTCAATTACTTCCCTGGGCCGAGTTCTGTCATAACAACCAGTATCATTCTTCATCTGCTTCAACACCATTCTTCACTAACTTTGGATTCCACCCTAAAGTTCCTGAGTTCCAACCGCTTCCAGCAACTTCTGTTCCCGCAGTGGATATCACCTTGCATCAGTTTGCCAATATCTGGAAGAGCGTACGATCAGCTCTGCTCAAAGCATCGTTCAGGTACAAGAAGTTTGCGGATAAGAAGCGTCGAGCAGTTCCTGCTCTCAAGGTGGGTGATCGGGTATGGTTATCCACGAAGAATTTGAGGTTAAGAGTTCCCAGTATGAAGTTTGCACCTCGCCATATCGGTCCTTTCAAGATTGAACAAGTCATCAATCCTGTTGCTTACAGACTCCAGTTGCCTCCCTTCTTAAAAATACCCAGGACATTCCATGTTTCCCTGTTGAAACCGCTGATCTTGAATCGGTTTCATTCCTCACTTCCTCCAACTCCGAAAGTCCAAACTCAACGAGGCGTTGAGTATGAAGTGGCCAAGATCCTGGACTCACGTCACCGTTACGGTCAACTACAATATCTTATTGACTGGAAGGGTTATGGTCCTGAGGAACGTTCATGGACCAATGCTTCTGATGTCCATGCTCCTGCCTTGGTCCGGAGATTCCATTCCAAGTTTCCTCAAAAGCCAAAGAAGTGTCCTGGGGCCACTCCTAAAGGGGGGGGTGCTGTCACGATCCGGGTATCTGGACGCCATTTCTTACCCATCAGATGCCTCCTAAGGCTGGCTCAGCGCTCCAGGACCGGATCCCATCTGTTATCCTAATGTTCACATTCCTGCATCCTCTCCTGTCTCTCTGAGACGCTGTCACAGTAACGCCTTATTACATCTGGCATGGCGTCTCCTGTCCCCAGTGGCCGGCGCCGCCATTACTGTTTTCATTACCACATGGATTACAAACCAAACTTCCCTCCAAGTGTCTGCATGGGCGCAGCCATCTTGGATTCTGTCAGCTGATCATTTCCTCCAATCTGTTGTCAGTATTGTTAATCTGCATAATTGCCTAGCCAATCCCTTCCTTGCTGCAGGTATAAATACACTGTGCCTGAGCAAGGAAGGCGTCAGTGCTTTGGTTGTCAAACCTAGTTCCTGTTGGTCTCTCTCCTGTGATTGTCTTCCAGGTTCCAGCTCCTGTCTCAAGACTTCCACCATAGAGACCCGCACCAGCATTCCACCTGCGGTGTAGCCTGACTCTCCAGTCCATTGTGGATTCATCTGTTTCCAGCTACAACATTACCTGCTTCCAGCTCAGCTTCCAGCAGAGTACAGCTTCCCTTAAAGGGCCGGTGTCCTTTCTACACTTTACCACTCTCCACCGGTATTATTATTTCTCCGCTCTCAAGTTCTACATTTCAGTTCATATTTCATCGCTCCCAAGTTCATTTGTTATTTAACTGGTTCCAGCCAGTATCCACTCCGTGCTAACAACAGTCTGGTTCCAGCCAGTATCCACAGCAGCTGTTTTACCTTCAGCAACCCAGCTTTTCCTGGAACACCAGCTGGCACAATCCTGGGTTATCTCCATTGCTACAGTCGGGCCTGGTAAGGACTTTCCATCTAGAAGATCATAAGAACTGTCTCACACTACCAGTGCCCTGTGGCTCCTGCCATCCTGTAGTACCCAGGAACTGTATTTATTATTTGCTGACTTTTACGTTTTCTTTTACTGCTGCTGTGTTGCGGAGTTGTCATAATAAACATCATTGACTTTTATCCAAGTTGTCGTGGTCATGCCTTCGGGCAGTTATTATTCATGTTACTTACATGTCCAGGGGCCTGATACAACCTCCCAGGTTCCGGTACATCTCAGCCCCTACAACTGAGGCTGCCTCCCGTCAGCTCAGGCCCTCAGTTGTGACACAGATATGCTTATGGGGACGAAAGGACTGAGGCTGAAAAGACGGTGTCTTTTTCTGCATAGATGTGACTTAGGGTAAAAACGGTGGATTTCCCAGCAGTTGCCGTGGCCACCAGGTCCGATGGACCGACCCCAAATAACTCCTCCCCTTTATACGGCAATACATCTTTGTGCCGTTTGGAATCTGCATCACCTGACCACTGTCGTGTCCATAAACATCTTTTGGCCGATATGGACATCGCACTTACTCTTGATGCCAGAGTGCAAATATCCCTCTGTGCATCTCGCATATATAGAAATGCATTCTTTAAATGCTCTATAGTAAATAAAATACTGTCCCTGTCAAGGGTATCAATATTTTCAGTCAGGGAATCCGACCAAGCCACCCCCGCGCTGCACATCCAGGCTGAGGCGATCGCTGGTCGCAGTATAACACCAGTATGTGTGTATATACTTTTTAGGATATTTTCCAGCCTCCTATCAGCTGGCTCCTTGAGGGCGGCCGTATCTGGAGACGGTACCGCCACTTGTTTTGATAAGCGTGTGAGCGCCTTATCCACCCTAAGGGGTGTTTCCCAACGCGCCCTAACTTCTGGCGGGAAAGGGTATACCGCCAATAATTTTCTATCGGGGGAACCCTGCGCCTCATCACACACTTCATTTAATTTATCTGATTCATGAAAAACTATAGGTAGTTTTTCCACACCCCACATAATACCCTTTTTTGTGGTACTTGTAGTATCAGAAATATGTAACACCTCCTTCATTGCCCTTAACAAGTAACGTGTGGCCCTAAAGGAAAATACGTTTGTTTCTTCACCGTCGACACTGGAGTCAGTGTCCGTGTCTGTGTCGACCGACTGAGGTAAAAATAAGAATTTACTTACCGATAATTCTATTTCTCGGAGTCCGTAGTGGATGCTGGGGTTCCTGAAAGGACCATGGGGAATAGCGGCTCCGCAGGAGACAGGGCACAAAAAGTAAAGCTTTAGGATCAGGTGGTGTGCACTGGCTCCTCCCCCTATGACCCTCCTCCAAGCCTCAGTTAGGATACTGTGCCCGGACGAGCGTACACAATAAGGAAGGATTTTGAATCCCGGGTAAGACTCATACCAGCCACACCAATCACACTGTACAACCTGTGATCTGAACCCAGTTAACAGTATGATAACAGCGGAGCCTCTGAAAAGATGGCTCACAACAATAATAACCCGATTTTTGTAACTATGTACAAGTATTGCAGATAATCCGCACTTGGGATGGGCGCCCAGCATCCACTACGGACTCCGAGAAATAGAATTATCGGTAAGTAAATTCTTATTTTCTCTATCGTCCTAGTGGATGCTGGGGTTCCTGAAAGGACCATGGGGATAATACCAAAGCTCCCAAACGGGCGGGAGAGTGCGGATGACTCTGCAGCACCGAATGAGAGAACTCCAGGTCCTCCTTAGCCAGGGTATCAAATTTGTAGGATTTTACCAACGTGTTTGCCCCTGACTAAATAGCCGCTCGGCAAAGTTGTAAAGCCGAGACCCCTCGGGCAGCCGCCCAAGATAAGCCCACCTTCCTTGTGGAATGGGCATTTACATATTTTGGCTGTGGCAGGCCTGCCACAGAATGTGCAAGCTGAATTGTATTACACATCCAACTAGCAATAGTCTGCTTAGAAGCAAGAGCACCCAGTTTGTTGGGTGCATACAGGATAACAGCAAGTCAGTTTTCCTGACTCCAGCCGTCCTGGAACCTATATTTACAGGGCCCTGACAACATCTAGCAACCTGGAGTCCTCCAAGTCCCTAGTAGGCGCAAGGCACCAAAATAAGCTGGTTCAGGTGAAACACTGACACCACCTTAGGGAGAGAACTGGGGACGAGTCCGCAGCTCTGCCCTGTCCAAATGGACAACCAGATATGGGCTTTTTTGAGAAAAAAACCACCAATTTGACACTCGCCTGGTCCAGGCCAGGGCCAAGAGCATGGTCACTTTTCATGTATGTGAGATGCTTCAAATCCACAGATTTGACTGGTTTTAAACCAATGTGATTTGAGGAATCCCAGAACTACGTTGAGATCCCACAGTGCCACTGGAGGCACAAAAGGGGGATGTATATGCAATACTCCCTTGACAAACTTCTGGACTTCAGGAACTGAAGCCACTTCTTTCTGGAAGAAAATCGACAGGGCCGAAATTTGAACCTTAATGGACCCCAATTTGAGGCCCATAGACACTCCTGTTTGCAGGAAATGCAGGAATCGACCGAGTTGAAATTTCTTCGTGGGGCCTTTCTGGCCTCACACCACGCAACATATTTTTGCCACATGTGGTGATAATGTTGTGCGGTCACCTCCTTTCTGGCTTTGACCAGGGTAGGAATGACCTCTTCCGGAATGCCTTTTTCCCTTAGGATCCGGCGTTCCACCGCCATGCCGTCAAACGCAGCTGCGGTAAGTCTTGGAACAGACATGGTACTTGCTGAAACAAGTCCCTTCTTAGCGGCAGAGGCCATAAGTCCTCTGTGAGCATCTCTTGAAGTTCCGGGTACCAAGTCCTTCTTGGCCAATCCGGAGCCATGAGTATAGTTCTTACTCCTCTACGTCTTATAAGTCTCAGTACCTTAGGTATGAGAAGCAGAGGATGGAACACATACACCGACTGGTACATCCATGGTGTTACCAGAACGTCCACAGCTATTGCCTGAGGGTCTTCAGACGGGACGCCATCATGTCCACCTTTGGTATTTCCCAACGGTTTACAATCATGTGGAAAACTTCCCGATGAAGTTTCCACTCTGCCGGGTGGAGGTCGTGCCTGCTGAGGAAGTCTGCTTCCCAGTTTCCATTCCCGGAATGAAACACTGCTGACAGTGCTATCACATGATTTTCCGCCCAGCGAAAAGTCCTTGCAGTTTTTGCCATTGCCCTCCTGCTTCTTGTGCCGCCCTGTCTATTTACGTGGGCGACTGCCGTGATGTTTTTCCCACTGGATCAATACCGGCTGACCTTGAAGCAGAGGTCTTGCTAAGCTTAGAGTATTATAAATTTACCCTTAGCTCCAGTATATTTATGTGGAGAAAAATCTCCAGACTTGATCACACTCCCTGGAAATTTTTTCCTTGTGTGACTGCTCCCCAGCCTCTCGGGCTGGCCTCCGTGGTCACCAGCATCCAATCCTGAATGCCGAATCTGCGGCCCTCTAGAAGATGAGCACTCTGTAACCACCACAGGAGAGACACCCTTGTCCTTGGATATAGGGTTATCCGCTGATGCATCTGAAGATGCGATCCGGACCATTTGTCCAGCAGATCCCACTGAAAAATTCTTGCGTGAAATCTGCCGAATGGAATTGCTTCGTAGGAAGTCACCATCTTTACCAGGACCCTTGTGCAATGATGCACTGATTTTAGGAGGTTCCTGACTAGCTCGGATAACTCCCTGGCTTTCTCTTCCGGGAGAAACACCTTTTTCTGGACTGTGTCCAGAATCATCCCTAGGCACAGCAGACTTGTCGTCGGGATCAGCTGCGATTTTGGAATATTTAGAATCCACCCGTGCTGTTGTAGCAGTATCCGAGATAGTGCTACTCCGACCTCCAACTGTTCCCTGGACTTTGCCCTTATCAGGAGATCGTCCAAGTAAGGGATAATTAAGACGCCTTTTCTTCGAAGAAGAATCATCATTTCGGCCATTACCTTGGTAAAGACCCGGGGTGCCGTGGACAATCCAAACGGCAGCGTCTGAAACTGATAGTGACAGTTCTGTACCACGAACCTGAGGTACCCTTAGTGAGAAGGGCAAATTTTGGACATGGAGGTAAGCATCCCTGATGTCTCGGGACACTATATAGTCCCCTTCTTCCTGGTTCGTTATCACTGCTCTGAGTGACTCCATCTTGATTTGAACCTTTGTAAGTGTTCAAATTTTTTTTTTAGATTTAGAATAGGTCTCACCTAGCCTTCTGGCTTCAGTACCACAATATAATGTGGAATAATACCCCTTTTCTTGTTGTAGGAGGGGTAATTTGATTATCACCTGCTGGGAATACAGCTTGTGAATTGTTTCCCATACTGCCTCCTTGTCGGAGGGAGACCTTGGTAAACCAGACTTCAGGAGCCTGCGAAGGGGAAACGTCTCAACATTCCAATCTGTACCCCTGGGATACTACATGTAGGATCCAGGGGTCCTGTACGGTCCCAGCGTCATGCTGAGAGCTTGGCAGAAGCGGTGGAACGCTTCTGTTCCTGGGAATGGGCTGCCTGCTGCAGTCTTCTTCCCTTTCCTCTATCCCTGGGCAGATATGACGCTTATAGGGACGAAAGGACTGAGGCTGAAAAGACGGTGTCTTTTTCTGCAGAGATGTGACTTAGGGTAAAAACGGTGGATTTGAGGACGGCCCTATCTATAGACGGTACCGCCACTTGTTTTGATAAGCGTGTGAGCGCCTTATCCACCCTAAGGGGTGTTTCCCAACGCGCCCTACCTTCTGGCGGGAAAGGGTATACCGCCCATAATTTTCTATCGGGGGGAACCCACGCATCATCACACACTTCATTTAATTTATCTGATTCAGGAAAAACTACGGTAGTTTTTTCACATCCCACATAATACCCTCTTTTGTGGTACTTGTAGTATCAGAAATATGTAACACCTCCTTCATTGCCCTTAACGTGTGGCCCTAATAAGGAATACGTTTGTTTATTCACCGTCGACACTGGATTCAGTGTCCGTGTCTGTGTCTGTGTCGACCGACTAAAGTAAACGGGCGTTTTAAAACCCCTGACGGTGTTTCTGAGACGTCTGGACCGGTACTAATTGTTTGTCGGCCGTCTCATGTCGTCAACCGACCTTGCAGCGTGTTGACATTATCACGTAATTCCCTAAATAAGCCATCCATTCCGGTGTCGACTCCCTAGAGAGTGACATCACCATTACAGGCAATTGCTCCGCCTCCTCACCAACATCGTCCTCATACATGTCGACACACACGTACCGACACACAGCACACACACAGGGAATGCTCTGATAGAGGACAGGACCCACTAGCCCTTTGGAGAGACAGAGGGAGAGTTTGCCAGCACACACCAAAAACGCTATAATTATATAGGGACAACCTTATATAAGTGTTTTCCCTTATAGCATCTTTTATATATTTCTAACGCCAAATTAGTGCCCCCCCTCTCTGTTTTAACCCTGTTTCTGTAGTGCAGTGCAGGGGAGAGCCTGGGAGCCTTCCCTCCAGCCTTTCTGTGAGGGAAAATGGCGCTGTGTGCTGAGGAGATAGGCCCCGCCCCTTTTTCGGCGGGCTAGTCTCCCGCTCTTTAATGGATTCTGGCAGGGGTTAAATATCTCCATATAGCCCCCGGAGGCTATATGTGAGGTATTTTTAGCCAAAAAAGGTTTTCATTTGCCTCCCAGGGCGCCCCCCTCCCAGCGCCCTGCACCCTCAGTGACTGCCGTGTGAAGTGTGCTGAGAGGAAATGGCGCACAGCTGCAGTGCTGTGCGCTACCTTAAGAAGACTGAGGAGTCTTCTGCCGCCGATTCTGGACCTCTTCTCGTTTCAGCATCTGCAAGGGGGCCGGCGGCGAGGCTCCGGTAACCATCCAGGCTGTACCTGTGATCGTCCCTCTGGAGCTAATGTCCAGTAGCCAAAGAAGCCAATCCATCCTGCACGCAGGTGAGTTCACTTCTTCTCCCCTAAGTCCCTCGTTGCAGTGATCCTGTTGCCAGCAGGACTCACTGTAAAATAAAAAACCTAAGCTAAACTTTTCTAAGCAGCTCTTTAGGAGAGCCACCTAGATTGCACCCTTCTCGGCCGGGCACAAAAATCTAACTGAGGCTTGGAGGAGGGTCATAGGGGGAGGAGCCAGTGCACACCACCTGATCCTAAAGCTTTACTTTTTGTGCCCTGTCTCCTGCGGAGCCGCTATTCCCCATGGTCCTTTCAGGAACCCCAGCATCCACTAGGACGATAGAGAAATGGGCATTATAACGTCCCTGACGGTGTTTTAGACGCCTGGACAGATACTAATATGTTTGCCGGCCGTCTCATGTCGTCAACCGACTTGCAGCGTGTTGACATTATCACG